>NW_027466004.1:0-37500 GCF_049634645.1 Pelodiscus sinensis
GACCCCCCCGGCCTGGCCCGCCCTGCGATCCAGCCAGCCGGCCCTGGGCCCGCGCCGGGAGCTGCACCCTGCACGGCTGGGGCCACCCGCAGCATCAGGTGCCAGCTGCCCTGCAGGGGCAGGGCTCCACGGATCAGCTCTGCCTGGCCAGACCCCCGAGCCGCGCAGCACTCGGACGCTGAGGCAATCACAAACCCAAGGGAGGGGGCCAGCGCTCAGGGGGTGACGTGCGGCTGTCGCACGGGTGTGGTGCACGGGTGTGGTGCAGTGTGACCCTGTTACAGCTGCATGGGGGAGGGAGGTTGTGCTGGGTCTGTGCAGCACTGAAGGTTGCGGGTGTTGGGCAGCGTTAGGGCTGCTGGGGTTGTGTGCAGGGTTCTTATGGAGCGTGGGAGGGAGTTGGGGGAACTATGCAGGGATGGGTGGGGTGGGGGTGTTGGGGGGGTGCAGGACAGGCGGTGGGTGGGGCTTTTGTGGAGGTGGGGGGGGCTGAACAGGGCTGAGGGTGGGAGGGTGTTGTAGGGGGTGCTGAGCAGGTGGTATTGGGGAGGGGTGTGGGGCAGGGGTGGGGGTGCAGTATGGGGCGGAGGGCAGGCGAGGGGGGGGTGTGGGGCAGGGGTGGGGGTGCAGTATGGGGCGGAGGGCAGGCGAGGGGGGGTGTGGGGCAGGCGAGGGGGTGCAGTATGGGGTGGAGGGCAGACGGGGGGGTGCAGGATGTGTGGAGGGTCTTATGCCCTCTCTGACACACACCCCCCAGCGACAGACATGGCTCGCGGCGCTGTCCGGCCCCCATCCCCCCAAGGCTCCTGGGCCTTGCTTGGCTCGGGGGCCGCAGGCTGTGGCAGCCGGGCAGGACCAGGGGCTCACCCAGGGCACCGCAGGGGCGGGGGGGCAGGCTCCGGGCAGGGCACCGCGGGGCGGGGGGGGGCAGGCTCCGGGCAGGGCACCGTGGGGGGGGGGGCAGGCTCCGGGCAGGGCACCGTGGGGGGGGGGGGGGCAGGCTCCGGGCAGGGCACCGCGGGGGGGGGCAGGCTCCGGGCAGGGCACCGCGGGGGCGGGGGGGGGCAGGCTCCGGGCAGGGCACCGCGGGGGGGGGCAGGCTCCGGGCAGGGCACCACGGGCGCGGGGGGGGGCAGGCTCCGGGCAGGGCACCACGGGCGCGGGGGGGCCCCCGCTCTGTGCCCTCACCCCCCCAGGGCACCTGAGCTCCTGTACAAAGCCCTGCCCAGCGCCCCCACCCGGGGTGCTATCCTCACGCCAGGGCGACAGCTCGCAGGGCCGCTGGGGTGCGAGTGGGCAGGAAACGGGGCTCTGCTGGCCATGCCTGGCAGGAGCGCCCCAGTCTGGCTGAGTGTCTGCTGGGAGGGAGGGGGGGCTCGTCAGGCAGCTGGGCCCCGGGGCGGCAGAGGAGCCGGGAGGCACCAGCCCTGCCTCCGGAGCGTGGGCCCTGGCATCCCCCCTGCGCAGGCCTGAGCCCGGCCTGGCACCCCCAGCTGCCCCCGCTGCAGAGCCAGGCGCCCCACGGCCGAGGTGCCATTTCGTCTTCCCTCCGGCCCCTCGCCCCGGGGCCTGCGCTGGGGGGGCCGAGCTGCAGGGGAGGCCCCAGTGTCTGTTTCCTGCTCGGCCCCCGACCCCACCCTGGGCTAAGGACAGAGAACCCCTCCCTGCTCCGCCTGCCCCACGCCGGGACCAGAAACCCTCGGCCCCAGGCCGGATGCTACCGGCTCCTCGCGGGCCCTGGGGAGACGCTGGCTGGGCGGGAGCCGGGCCCGGGGCCTTTTGTCTCCAGGCTGGTTTTTGTCAGCTCTGCGCCCTGGCGGCGGTGGGCGGGATTCTAGGGTTCCAGGTGGGCCAGGCCTGTGCCACAAGGTGCACGTCAATTGTGCCCGCGTGGGCCGTGAGAGTCGGGCGCCCCTGCAGCCAGCGCCGCCGGGGGTAGCCCAGCCGGGAACGGGCGCCAGCGCCGCCGGGGACAGCCCAGCCGGGAACGGGCGCCAGCGCCGCCGGGGGGAGCCCAGCCGGGAACGGGCGCCAGCGCCGCCGGGGACAGCCCAGCCGGGAACGGGCGCCAGCGCCGCCGGGGACAGCCCAGCCGGGAACGGGCGCCAGCGCCGCCGGGGGGAGCCCAGCCGGGAACGGGCGCCAGCGCCGCCGGGGGGAGCCCAGCCGGGAACGGGCGCCAGCGCCGCCGGGGGGAGCCCAGCCGGGAACGGGCGCCAGCGCCGCCGGGGGGAGCCCAGCCGGGAACGGGCGCCAGCGCCGCCGGGGGTAGCCCAGCCGGGAACGGGTGCCAGCGCCGCCGGGGGTAGCCCAGCCGGGAACGGGCGCCAGCGCCGCCGGGGGTAGCCCAGCCGGGAACGGGCGCCAGCTCCGCCGGGGACAGCCCAGCCGGGAACGGGCGCCAGCGCCGCCGGGGGGAGCCCAGCCGGGAACGGGCGCCAGCGCCGCCGGGGACAGCCCAGCCGGGAACGGGCGCCAGCGCCGCCGGGGGTAGCCCAGCCGGGAACGGGCGCCAGCGCCGCCGGGGACAGCCCAGCCGGGAACGGGCGCCAGCGCCGCCGGGGGGAGCCCAGCCGGGAACGGGCGCCAGCACTGCCGGGGGTAGCCCAGCCGGGAACGGGCGCCAGCGCCGCCGGGGACAGCCCAGCCGGGAACGGGCGCCAGCGCCGCCGGGGGTAGCCCAGCCGGGAACGGGCGCCAGCGCCGCCGGGGGGAGCCCAGCCGGGAACGGGCGCCAGCGCCGCCGGGGGGAGCCCAGCCGGGAACGGGCGCCAGCGCCGCCGGGGGTAGCCCAGCCGGGAACGGGCGCCAGCGCCGCCGGGGACAGCCCAGCCGGGAACGGGCGCCAGCGCCGCCGGGGGTAGCCCAGCCGGGAACGGGCGCCAGCGCCGCCGGGGACAGCCCAGCCGGGAACGGGCGCCAGCGCCGCCGGGGACAGCCCAGCCGGGAACGGGCGCCAGCGCCGCCGGGGACAGCCCAGCCGGGAACGGGCGCCAGCGCCGCCGGGGACAGCCCAGCCGGGAACGGGCGCCAGCGCCGCCGGGGACAGCCCAGCCGGGAACGGGCGCCAGCGCCGCCGGGGGGAGCCCAGCCGGGAACGGGCGCCAGCGCCGCCGGGGGTAGCCCAGCCGGGAACGGGCGCCAGCGCCGCCGGGGGTAGCCCAGCCGGGAACGGGCGCCAGCGCCGCCGGGGACAGCCCAGCCGGGAACGGGCGCCAGCGCCGCCGGGGGGAGCCCAGCCGGGAACGGGCGCCAGCGCCGCCGGGGGGAGCCCAGCCGGGAACGGGCGCCAGCGCCGCCGGGGGGAGCCCAGCCGGGAACGGGCGCCAGCGCCGCCGGGGGGAGCCCAGCCGGGAACGGGCGCCAGCGCCGCCGGGGGGAGCCCAGCCGGGAACGGGCGCCAGCGCCGCCGGGGGGAGCCCAGCCGGGAACGGGCGCCAGCGCCGCCGGGGGGAGCCCAGCCGGGAACGGGCGCCAGCGCCGCCGGGGACAGCCCAGCCGGGAACGGGCGCCAGCGCCGCCGGGGGGAGCCCAGCTGGGAATGTCTGCTCCACTTGCGGGAAGCGCCTCGCTGCACTGGGGCAGCCACGCCGAGAATCGCCAGCAGCCAGGAGGTCTCACGGGGCGCAGGGATGCTTTCCAGGGGCACCCAGTGAGGTGGCAGCTCTGCGAGGTGGTGGCCACATTTGTGTCCAAGGCGGCAGAGGAAAAGGCTGGACGGAGAGAGAGCAGCAGGCGCCCGGCTCAGGCCCCTGCGAGTCCCACAAGGACCGGTGCCAGGCCACATTCGTTCCTCGGGCCGGCCAGGCTGCCCAGGGATTCCCAGCCCCGCGTGCCAAGCTGCTGCCCCGTTGGAGCTGCCGCCAGCCAGCCGGGGCTCAGACACTGACCGACGGAGCCGCCTCTGCAGGCAGAGCCGGTCACTGGGACGGACGGGCTGCATCGCGCTCTGCCACTGCTAGAGGGCGCCGTGTGCCAGGCCTCACTGCCCAGAGCCCCTCGCCGCCCCAGCGCAGGCCTGGCTGGCTCCAGCATAGATGGGGTGTCCCGGAGATGGGGGTGTCCTCGGGGGTGATGTCCCAGAGATGGGGGATAACCTGGGGTGGTGTCCCAGAGATCGGGGTATCCTTGACGGGAGGTGTCCCAGAGATGGGGGTGTCCTGGGGGGTGTCCCGGAAATGGGGGGTGTCCTGGGGGTGTCCCAGAGATGGGGGTATCCTAGAGGGGGGGTGTCCCGGAGTTGAGTTGACCCGGAGATGGGGAGAAGCGCCGTGTGAGCCAGGCCGGTCCAGGCCGGTCCTCCTCTCTACAGGCCCGGCTCCCCGGGTCCGAGCCAGAGCACCTGCAGCGAGTTCCCTCCGGCTGGCTGCGAGGCTCCCGGGCCCGGCCCCTCTCGCAGCGCGCAGGGAGAGCGGAGGGGCAGAGGCTGAAGGGCTCATGGACTGCCAGGGCCATGGCAGCTGGGCCAGGAGAGACAAGGGCTGGCCCCGACTCGGCAGGGGGCTGCTGCCCAGCCAGTTGGTACTGTCAGATGCATCCTCATCCCCTGCAGCTACCCAGCCACTGGCCCAGAGAGTCCCTCTGCTCCACCCCGAGTGTGAGGCCACAACTACCCCTTCTGACAGCCCTCAGACCCCCCGGCACACACAGCCCGCCTGTGCCCACAAACACCCTCCCAGCACAAACAGCCCGCTTGTGCCCACAAACACCCTCCCAGCACACACAACCCGCCTGTGCCCACAAACACCCACCCAGCACACACACAGCCCGCCTGTGCCCACAAACAACCTCCCAACACACACACGGCCCGCCTGTGCCCACAAACACCCTCCCAGCACACACACAGCCCGCCTGTACCCAAAAACACCCTCCCAGAACACACACGGCCCGCCTGTACCCCAAAACACCCTGCCAGCACACACAGCCCACCTGTGCCCACAAACACCCTCCCAGCACACACAGCCCGCCTGTGCCCACAAAAACCCTCCCAGCACACACAACCCGCCTGTGCCCACAAACACCCTCCCAGCACACACACGGCCCGCCTGTGCCCACAAACACCCTCCCAGCACACACAGCCCGCCTGTGCCCACAAACACCCTCCCAGCACACACAGCCCGCCTGTACCCACAAAAACCCTCCCAGCACACACACGGCCCACCTGTACACAAAACCACCCTCCCAGAACACACAACCCACCTGTGCCCACAAACACCCTCCCAGCACAAACAGCCCGCTTGTGCCCACAAACACCCTCCCAGCACACACAACCCGCCTGTGCCCACAAACACCCACCCAGCACACACACAGCCCGCCTGTGCCCACAAACAACCTCCCAACACACACACGGCCCACCTGTGCCCACAAACACCCTCCCAGCACACACACGGCCCGCCTGTACCCAAAAACACCCTCCCAGCACACACAGCCCGCCTGTACCCCAAAACACCCTGCCAGCACACACAGCCCACCTGTGCCCACAAACACCCTGCCAGCACACACAGCCCACCTGTGCCCACAAACACCCTCCCAGCACACACACGGCCCGCCTGTGCCCACAAACACCCTCCCAGCACACACAGCCCGCCCGTGCCCACAAACACCCTCCCAGCACACACAGCTCGCCTTTGTCCACAAACACCCTCCCAGCACACAGACAGCCCACCTGTACCCAAAAACACCCTCCCAGCACACACAGCCCGCCTGTGCCCACAAACACCCTCCCAGCACACACAGCCCGCCTGTGCCCACAAACACCCTCCCAGCACACACAGCCCGCCTGTGTCCACAAACACCCTCCCAGCACACAGACAGCCCACCTGTACCCAAAAACACCCTCCCAGCACACACAGCCCGCCTGTGCCCACAAACACCCTCAAACAGGCAGCGGGGACTGGGTCTGACTCTGGCCTCTATGTGGGCCCTGCACCCTCCGGCTGGCCCTGCTGAGGGTATGTCTGGACTACAGGCTTTGTGGCCATGAGAGTGTAGGGAAGGTAGGGGGAGGGGAGGAGGAGAAGGGGAGGAGGCCGCTGTGTGGACAGGGGAGTGTAGACGCAAAGGGCAGCGTCGATGCTGTAACGCAGAACTGTCAGCACAGGGCGCTATTCCCCGTAGAATGAGGGTCGCCGCCTGTGACGTAGTGGGGGTACCTGGCTGGTTTCTATGCTGCTGGCTCTGGGGTAACCCCCACTGGCTGCAGTTGGTACCACGACCCAGCAAAACAGGATGAGTCACTATGCAAAGGGTCTCTCAACCTGTCTGACCAGCCACCCCCCATGGAAAGGAACAAAGGAAGGTGGATGCTGCCCTGGCTGGGGGGCAGGGCTGGAAGAGAGTTAGTTTCGTTCTGGGATCATGGAGGAAGCAGCCTCAGCAACAGGCTGGGGGGTTTAGAAGCCAAGACCCCTGCCCCATATCAAGGGGGGCGGAGGCATCCTAGGCCTGCCCTGTAACCTGATGACATCTGTGCTGGGCTGTATACTGGGGAAGCAATAAACTCCCTCTGTTCTACTGGCTGGCAGAGTCTGTTCGTGCCATTACGGGGGTGCAGGAGACGGGGAACCCAAACGCGCCGTCACACCGCCCTCGACAAAACCGCCGAGTCCTGCCAACGTTCTGGCAACAGGACTCGGCGGCAGTGTAGACGCAGGTCTAGTTTTGTCGACAAAACCCTGTAGTCTAGACACACCCTGAGTGAGGGGAGGGAGCACGTTTGAGCCCAAGCGTGGCACGAGGGGTGTGGGACCCAGCTGGGCATGCTGTGACAGACAGGGCACGGCTCTGCTAGACACAGTGACTCTCTGGCCTACGGGCACCAGGGTCAGGGGGTTGGCAGGGGGCTGGACTGGGTGTGCCACGCTGGGGGTAGCTTCTGTGGAGCCGGGCTGGGTGTGCCAGCTGTGGAGCTGGGTGTGCCAGGCCGAGACTGCAGGCTGTGGAGCCGGGCGTGCCAAGCTGGGGCGTGTGAGGCTGAGGGTGCCATATTGGGGGTGCAGGCAGTAGAGCCAGGTGTGCCAGGCTGGGGGGTGCAGGTGGTGGAGCCAGGCGGGTAAGCCCGGGGGTGCAGGTGATGGAACCAGGCGGGTAAGCCCGGGGGTGCAGGTGATGGAACCAGGCGGGTAAGCCTGGGGGTGCAGGTGATGGAACCAGGCGTGCCAGGCTGCGGGGTGCCAGGCTGAGGGTGCTGTGACGTAGTGGGGGTACTTGCTGGGCTGTGGTGACCCCTGCTGTCTGGAGCAAGACCCAGCAGGGAAAACCTCACTATGCAAAGGTGATGCCAAAAAGGTTGAACCAGACACCCCCCATGGAGAGGAACAAAGGAAGGTGGAGGCTGCCCTGGCTGGGGGGGCAGGGCTGGAAGAGGGTTAGTTAGTTGCTGGCTGGAAGCATGGAGGAGACAGCCTAGGGAAAGGGGCTGGAGTTTAGGGGCCCAGTCTCCCCCATCTCAAGGGGGCCTGAGGCAGCCTAGCCCAGCTCTGTGACCAGATTCCATCTGTGCTGTGCTGTATCCTGGAGAGGCAATAAACTCCCTCTGTTCTACCGGCTGGGGGAGTCTGTTTGTGCCATTTCGGGGTGCAGGAGACGGGGGACCCCCAACGCGCCATCACAGGTGCCATACTGGGGGTGCAGGCGGTGGAGCCGGGCATGCCAGGCTAGGGAGTGCCAGGCTGAGGGTGCCAGGCTAGGGGTGCAGGCGGTGGAGCCAGGTGTGCCAGGCTGGGGGTGCCATACTGGGGGTGCAGGCGGTGGAGCCAGGCATGCCAGGCTGGGGGTGCAGGCGGTGGAGCCAGGCATGCCAGGCTGGGGGTGCCATACTGGGGGTGCAGGCGGTGGAGCCAGGCGTGCCAGGCTGGGGGTGCAGGCGGTGGAGCCAGGCATGCCAGGCTGGGGTGCAGGCGGTGGAGCCAGGCATGCCAGGCTGGGGGTGCAGGCGGTGGAGCCGGGCGTGCCAGGCTGGGGGTGCAGGCGGTGGAGCCGGGCGTGCCAGGCTGGGGGTGCAGGCGGTGGAGCCAGGCGTGCCAGGCTGGGGGTGCCAGGCATGCCAGGCTGGGGGTGCCATACTGGGGGTGCAGGCGGTGGAGCCGGGCGTGCCAGGCCGGCTCTCAGTTCCCAGCTGTTCTCCCTGCTGGCCGAACTGCAGGGCACCTGGCACGGTTCAAACGCGGCTGTTTATGAGCTTGGCCACGTGCTGCCCCAGCCTGTCTTGGCTGGGGCCGACTGCGGGCCCAGTCCCTCCTGGCCCCGTGCCCGTGCCCGCCGGGTGCCCCGGAAGCGTCTGGCTTTGCCTCGGGGGCGTGGGGCTGCATTCCTGCGCTCGGCTCAGCCCTCTCGGGTTACCCGCAGGCATGAGGCGGCCCCGGCCCTGCCGATTAATCTTCCCTTGCAACAGGCTGCAGTTTGCCCTGGGAGGCCGGGGGCTGGGCCGGGCCGTGGAGCCGGGCGGGGGGTGAAGGGGCAGGTAAAGAAAACAGCTTGATGGATGAGGACGCCTGCGCTGCCCTTTAATCTCCGCCAGCCCCGGCCCGGCTGGGAGTCATTAGGGACGGGCTGGCGGGGGCCCGTCACTGCCACCTGGGCGGGCCCCAGGGGCCCCTCACCGCCCCCCCTGGGCCCCTGTAGCCTGGGGAACCGCCCCCTGTCTGCCCCAGGGGCCCACCTAGCATGGGAGCCCCAGGGCCCCTTCCCGCTGCGTCTCCGCCTGGTCCCCACCTGCCGGGCCAAGGCTGCTGCTGAGCAGGGGCAGCTTCTGGGTGGGTGCTGGCCTGAGGCCAGGGCCGGGGGGCACTCGCATGTGGGGCAGGGCTCGGACCGGTTCTGAGGGAAGGCCTGGGGGCCCAGCCGGCTGGGGCTGGTGCCCCTGGTGCGGAGGAGTCCTTGGAGGGCTTGGAAGGGTCACCCAGGGACCACAAACCCGTTTCCAGGGGGTAGAGTCCTGGGGAGGTGGGTCCAGCACCCCGCTCGCCATGGGCCCATCCCAGTCCCCCCCGTTCCCCCGCCCGCCATGGGCCCATCCCAGTCCCCCCCCCCCCGCCCGCCATGGGCCCATCCCCGTCCCCCGTCCGTCCCCCCCGCCCGCCATGGGCCCATCCCAGTCCCCCTCCCCGCCGCCTGCCATGGGCCCATCCCAGTCCCTCCCCCCCCACTCCCCGCCGCCTGCCATGGGCCCATCCCAGTCCCCCCCCCCCCCCCCGCCACTGGCCCATCCCAGTTCCCCCGCCTGCCCTGCCTCGGTTTCCATCAGCTTGTGCGAGGCCAGGGGCCGGGCCATGACCAATTCAGCGTGGCGCCGCGTTCCCAGGGCCCGACTGCCATTCGCGGTGCGGTTTGGGGGACACGGCCTTCCCCAGTGGAGGGGACTGACTGAGGGGAGAGTCGGGGACTGAGCGTGGTGGGAGCCAGGCCCCCTCGCCCTCGGAGCTGCTGACTGCAGGGGCCACGGGACCCCAGCCCAGCCCCCACATCCCGCACCACAGGTAGAGGGCCCAGGCCAGCCCCCCCAAACTGCTACCTCTGCTGCCGGCCAGTCCCCCACAGGCCTGCAGCCAGGGGCTCTCGGGGGCAGCGGCCACGTCCCGCCCCAGAAGTCCCAGGGGAGCCCTGGCCTGCAGCCACTGGCGCCCCCGGGGTTGCCAGGTGCTTTCCCGACGTGGCAATCGACAGGACAGCGCCCGGCAGCTCTATTGTCTCCATGTGTTCCCAGACAGAGCGCTCAAATACTGGACTGTCCCGTTCCAAACCGGACCCCTGGCACCCCTGGGCGATGGGCACCCCACTCCATGCGGGCATGGGCCTGCGCACAACCACATGGGCACCCATGGGGAGAACACGCGGGGTCTGAAGGAGCCAGCAGCACTGCTGCCCTGTTCCCCAGTGTGACGGCGCCTCGGGGGCCCCCCGTCCTGCACCCCGGAGCAGCCAGGACAGCCCCCCAGCCAGCAGAACGGGGGTTCCTGCTCCTCCCGGGGACAGCCCAGCACAGGAGCCAGGGCGCCCCAGCCCCTCGGGGTAGGGTCCATCCCCCCCAGCCCCCAGCTCAGTCTGTTCCCTTCGTGTGTCCCAGCCAGGCCCTGCCTGGCCCCAGGCCCTGCCCCCAGCCCGGTGCCGTCTCCCCCCAAGAGCCTTGTTACCTGCCCAGGCCGGGCCGGGGTGTCTGGGCCAGTCCACACGTGGGGGAGTCGGTGGGAATCGCAGTTACAGAGCAGACGGCCCCCCCACTATGGCACACCCAGCAGCACTGTTTCCCCAGGGCTGGGAGCCTCAGTCCCTGTGCGGTGGGAGCAGGGGCCCAGCCCCACGGCAACCTGCCCGTCCCCTGCCCCCTCTGGTACTGCCTCCCCCTCTCATCCCCCCACCTTGTGAACACGGCCCTCTCATATGGACCTGTCCCACCCTGCCCCCTGCATCCCGCCTGGCCCCGCCCCACCCCACCCCACCGAATCCTGCCCTGCCCCTCCACATCCCGCCCTCCATCTCCGCATCCAACCCTGCCCCTCCACATCCCGCCCTCCATCTCTGCATCCCCTCCTCCCCTGCCCCTCCACATCCCGTCCTGCCCTGCCCCCTGCATCCTGCCTGGCCCCGCCTCGCCCCACCCCACCGAATCCTGCCCTGCCCCTCCACATCCCGCCCCGCCCCTCCACATCCAACCCTGCCCCTCCACATCCCGCCCTCCATCTCTGCATCCCGCCCTGCCCTGCCCCACTGGGTCCGTCCCCTGCACAACTCACCCTTCCTTGTCCAGTCCCGCCCCAATCTGGTCCATTCCACCCACTCTCACTACTTCAGTGACAGGCTAAGGCTGGAGGGAGACAATTCATTGGCTGCTCCAGGCGTCACTCTGCAGCCCAAGCCACCTGCCGCGAGGCACCGCCCCCCTCCCCCCAACAGTCAGCTGCTGCATTTCTCTGAACTTTTCTTTTTAATTAACCTCTCGGCTCGCGGGGCTGGAGGCTTGTCAGGGTTAATGATCTCGCTGACCCGCCAAGCGCGCAGCCGGATCGATACGCCCGGATCGCAGCGCACGGCGCCGCCAGACACCACGCTCCTGGGAACATAAAACCGAGTCCCCTCACGGCGGGGCCAAGCCGGCAGCAGCTGCAGACGCCAACTTTCTGCTCCACCCTGGAGCCTCCCAGAGGCCTTTGGCATGGGGAACCCACCCCCCCAGTGCGGGGAACCCCCCCACGAGGGGAACGCACCCCCCCAGTGGAGGGAACCCCCCCACGAGGGGAACGCACCCCCCCAGTGCAGGGAACCCCCCCACGAGGGGAATCCCCCAATGCAGGGAACCCCCCCACGAGGGGAACGCACCCCCCCAGTGCAGGGAACCCCCCCACGAGGGGACCGCACCCCCCCCACTGCGGGGAACCCCCCCACGAGGGGAACCCACCCCCCCAGTGCAGGGAACCCCCCCACGAGGGGACCGCACCCCCCAGTGCAGGGAACCCCCCCACGAAGGGAACCCACCCCCCCAGTGCAGGGAACCCCCCCCACGAGGGGAACCCACCCCCCCAGTGCGGGGAACCCCCCCACGAGGGGACCGCACCCCCCCAGTGCGGGGAACCCCCCCACGAGGGGACCGCACCCCCCCAGTGCAGGGAACCCCCCCACAAAGGGAACACACCCCCCCCAGTGCGGGGAACCCCCCCACAAAGGGAACCCACCCCCCCACGAGGGGACCGCACCCCCCCAGTGCGGGGAACCCCCCCACAAAGGGAACGCACCCCCCCAGTGCGGGGAACCCCCCCACGAAGGGAACCCACCCCCCCAGTGCGGGGAACCCCCCCACGAAGGGAATCCCCCAATGCAGGGAACCCCCCCACGAAGGGAACGCACCCCCCCAGTGCGGGGAACCCCCCCACGAGGGGAACCCACCCCCCCAGTGCAGGGAACCCCCCCACGAGGGGAATCCCCCAATGCAGGGAACCCCCCCACGAAGGGAACGCACCCCCCCCAGTGCAGGGAACCCACCCCCTCCAGTGCAGTGACCCTGCTCAGTTTGCTCTCGGAGGGGGGACAGCTGTGCCGTGGGGGGGGGCTGTCTGCTCTGTGACCCAGGGTCCCCCTGCGCTGGGATGGGAGATTCTCACTGACTCTCCCAAATGTGGATTAACCAGACACCCAGGCTCAGTCTCCCAGGGAGGGAGACTAAGGAAGGTGGAGACCAGCACCGGGCTGGGGGGCAGGGCGGGAAGGGGGGCTTTAGTTTCTGTCTGGGATGATGGAGGAGACAGCCTAGGGAAGGGGCTGGGATTTAAGGGCCCAGGCTCCCCCATCTCAAGGGGGGGCTGAGGCATCCTAGCCCCAGTTCTTGGAACCAGATTCCATCTGTGCTGGGCTATATCCTGGAGGAGCAATAAACTCCCTCTGTTCTACCGGCTCGTGGAATCTGTTTGTGCCACTATGGGGGTGCAGGAGGCAGGGGGCCTGATGCGCTGTTACACCCCTTGCCCAGGGCCACGCAGAGCTCCCCCACCCCCTCCAGAGCCCCTGCACGTAGAGCCTCCGGCACGTCTGCCTCTGGACCACAGACCCACGGCCCCACACGCCAGTCACTGCTCCTCAGCACAGCCCCCCCGTACGCCCGGCCTGGGTTCCCTCTGTCTTCACGGACAAGTTCGGCCCTCGGACAGATGCACTAGGCAGTGCAGTATGGGAAGGAGGTGCACAGCCCTTGGTGGGGAAAGAACAGGCTAGGAACTATTTAGAAAAGCTGAACGTACACAAATCCATGGGTCCGGACTTAGTGCATCCGAGGGTACTGAGGGAGTTGGCAAATGTCATTGAGGAGCCTTTGGCCATTATCTTTGAAAAGTCGTGGAGATCGGGAGAAATCCCGGATGACTGGAAAAAGGCAAATGTAGTGCCCATCTTCAAAAAAGGGAAGAAGGACGATCCAGGGACCTATAGGCCGGTGAGTCTTACCTCGGTTCCTGGAAAAATCATGGAAAATCCTCGAGAAATCCAGTTTGAAGCCCTTGGAAGAGGGGAAGGTGAATAGTCAACATGGACTCATGAAGGGCAAGTTGTGCCTGACCAATCTGATCAGCTTCTGTGATGAGGTAACTGGCTCTGTGGACGTGGGGAAGTCAGTGGATGTGATATACCTTGACTTTAGCAAGGCTTTTGATACGGTCTCCCACAATATTCTTGCCAGCAAGTTAAGGGATTGTGGATTGGATAAATGGACGGTAAGATGAATAGAAAGATGGCTAGAAGGCCGGGCCCAGCGGGTACTGATCAACGGCTCGATGTCAGGATGGCGGTCGGTTTCTAGCGGAGTGCCCCAAGGTTCGGTTCTAGGACCGGTTTTGTTCAATATCTTTATTAGTGACCTGGATGAGGGGATGGATTGCGCCCTCAGCAAGTTGGCAGATGACACTAAGCTGGGGGGAGAGGTAGATACGCTGGAGGGCAGGGGAGGGACCAGAGTGACCTAGACACATTGGAGGATTGGGCCACAAGAAATCTGATGAGGTTCAACAAGGACAAGTGCAGAGCCCTGCACTTGGGACGGAAGAATCCCAAATATTGTTACAGGCTGGGGATGGAATGGCTAAGTAGCAGTTCTGCAGAAGAGGCCCTGGGGGTTACAGTGGATGGGAAGCTGGACATGAGTGTGATGGCGCGTTGGGGTTTTCCCATCCCCTGCACCCCCGTAGCGGCACAAACAGACTCCCCCAGCCAGTAGAACAGAGGGAGTTTATTGCTCCTCCAGGATACAGCACAGATGTAATCTGGTTCCAGGGCAGGCCTAGGATGACTCAGCCCCCCTTGAGATGGGGGAGACTGGGCCCCTAAATCCCAGCCTGTTGCCTAGGCTGCTTCCTCCATACCAGACAGAACTAAAGACCTCTCCTCCAGCCCTGCCCCCCAGCCAGGGCAGCATTCCACCTTCCTTTGTTCCTCTCCATGGGGGGCAGATGGTCAGACAGGTTGAGAGACCCTCTTTGCATAATGACTCACCCCCTGCCGGGCCACGCTACAGCCAGCGAAGGTAACTCACAACCCACTGCCCAGCATAGCAACCAGCCAGGTACCCCCACTACGTCACAGTTCTCCCCCCTCCGAGAGCGAACTGAGCAGGGTCACTCCGCTCATGACCTAGGGAAGTTCGGGTCCTCTGCGTGGGAACCCGCCCTGGGGACATGGGTGCTCCCCTTGACTCGGGCCGGCTGTGGCAAGGCCCCACATGAGCTGGCTTCCCTCTGTCCACTCGCCGCCCCGCTCCAGGGCGACTGGCACAGGCCTGTCCTCGGGGGTCACACCCACCCTTCCGCTGGCCTTGATCTCTGGCCAGGGTCTCTCGGGCCGGGGCCATGAGCCCAGTGAGCCTTCTCTGGACAGCCAGGGCAGCTTCCATCCCCGATGCTCCATCCAGGGGGGCCTTCCCCTCCCATAACTCTCAGCAAGCCCAGAGGCTCCTCCATACGGGGTAGGGGCCCCCAAGCCGCTTTCCTCCTGTCTTGGGTCTTCCCGCCCCTCTGGCAGGAGTCGCAGGACCGGCAGTACCGCTGGACAGCTGCAAACATCCCCGGCCAGTAGAAGTTTTGGAGCAGCCTCAGCCGCGTGCGCCGGATCCCCTGGTGTCCCGAGAACGGGATGTCATGGGCCAGGTATCGCCGCAAGCTACTATACCTTTGGGTGACCACCAGCTGCCGCTGGAGCCCCCACCCCCCTACCTTCCTGGGGGGGAGCCATTCCCGGTACAGAAATCCCCTCTCCCACCGGAACTTCTCCTGGCAATCTCCTCCTAGGGGTTGAGCGGCACCCAGGTCAGCCCGGTCCCTCAGGGCCTCCAGGGAGGGATCCGCTCGCACCTCCGCCTGGAATTCCGCAGCTGGGGCTGGGACTGGGACAGGGCCGTGGTTCCCCCCACTGCCTAGGTCTATCTCTGCTGGGACGGGGCCCTGGGCCCCCTGTTGGGGAACCTCCTCGAGTTCCGGGCCGCCAGCCCCTCGCTTGCTCTGGCTACGGGTGGTGACCAGCGTCCTGTGGGGTCCGTCTGGCCACTCCTCTAGGTCACTCCCCATTAGCACGTCGGTGGGCAAGTGCGGGTGCACCCCCACTTCCTTGGGGCCCTCCTTGGCCTCCCATTTCAGATGCACCCTGGCTACGGGTACCTTAAAGGGGGTGCCGCCTATGCCCCTCAGTGTCAGCTGAGTGTCGGGTAGCATACGGTCTGGGGCCTCTATGTCGGGCCAGGCCAGCGTCACCTCCGCCCCCGTGTCCCAGAAACCCGTCACCTTCCTGCCATCCACCTCCAGGGGTACGAGGCAGTCCCTCCGCAGGGGCCGCCCCGCCCCCACCCGGTACACGGAGAAATCCTCCCGAGGGTCAGACCTCCCAGGGGAGGGGCACTGAGCATCCTTCCCCCCCACTCTGAGCTGAGGTTTGCCTGCCAGCCCCTGCCTCTGGGGCAGCCTGCCCTTCCTCCCGCCCCAGCCAGTTAACCCTGGAACGGCCCAGGCCATGGGACCTGTTCTTGCACCTGGTGCATTGAGCCCTCTTGTGGCCTCGTTGCCCACAGCGATGGCAAGTTAGGTCCTGCGGGCCTGTGAGGGGGTTTACTCACCACCGCAGCACCCCCAGCCGTCTGTGCTAGAAATTAGCTTCTTTGGCATCCTGCCAGCCTTCCCTCCGGTGGTGTTTCCCCTCTTTCCTCAAGGCCACGGCGTCCTCTTCAGGACACTGCCCTCCGGCAGTGCCCACGTCAGCCTCTGAGCCCCCCTTCTGGGGGTTGTTGTTTCTTCAGCAGCCCGTTAGCCAGGCCCTGCAGCCTGGGGGTTTGCTTGGCCAGAGCTCGGCTCGCCCTAGCTCCAGGGGGCCTCCTGCTTCCCCAGCAGCCAGGCTCTCACTGCCCTCCCTGGGAGCAGCCGCCCCTGCTCTTATATAGCTCCCAGCTGGGCCCTAATCAACTAATGCAGCCTCAGCTGGGGCTAAACTCCCAGGCCCTGCTCTAGGCTGGGGTTTGCCCTTAAAGGGCCAGTGCAGGGCAAATGCCCTGTCACAGGGCCCTTTTGGGTCGGCTCTGCCCGGGCCCTGGCTGGTTTTCTGGGGCATCGATGACTGGTCCTGGTCCCTGGGGCTCGCCTCGGAGGTGTCTCTCTCCGTCGCTCAGCTGAGAACCGGTCTCTGCGCGGTTCCCTCTCTCTCCGGGACTCCCGTTCACACCCGGACCGGCTCTCCGTGAACTCATCCGCCAGCCTCCCGGCCTCCTGGGGGTTCTCTGGTCTCCGGTCCTTGAGCCACAGCCTCAGTTTGGGTGGGCACGCTTCATAGAGCTGCTCCATCATGACCAGCTTGAGCAGCTCCTCTGCGGCCTGGGCTCCGACTCCAGACACCCACTTGCGGCAGTATTGCGACAGGCGGGAGGCCAGATCCACATAGGTCTCCTGTGGCTCCTTCTGCACCCCCCGGAACTTCTTCCTGTACATCTCAGGGGTCAGCCCGAACTTGTGCAGCAGGGCCTCCTTGACTCGGTTGTAATCCCCTGGCTGTAGGTCCTCCAGCTGACTGAGCACTCCGGCCGCCTCCTGGTTCAGTGCGGGGATGAGCTCCTGCAGCCAGTCAGCTGGGGGGACCTGTTGCAGTCCACAGGCCCTCTCAAAGGAGCTGAGGAACACGTCTATGTCGCCCACGTCCTTCAATTGGGCCACCGCGAGCCTCTCCAAGCGCCTGGCAGTCCTGGGACCCTGGGGCCCATCCGCACTTGGCGCAGCCGGTGCCCCGCCGGTTCTCCGCTCTGCCATGGCCAACTCATGCTGCTGCTGCCTCTCTCGATCTTGGCGTTCCTTCTCTCGGTCCTGGCGCTCCTTCTCTCGGTCCTGGCAGTCCCTTTCTCGGTCCTGGCGGTCCCTTTCTCGGTCCTCTGCTTCCAATTCCTTGATCCGCAGCTGGATCTCCAGCCGCCGCAGCTCTGCTGGGTTGGACCCTCCCCTGGGCGGACTATGGTTTGCCAGGTTCCCCGGGGAGGCTGCCCTGTCTCTCCGGTGGGCTCCAGTGCTCCTCCCCCTCTCTGAGCCTGAAACGCTCCCAGGGGGGGTCTGGCTGCTTCCCACGGGCACAAGATCCTGGCCCTGTGGCTGGTCATTCTCCTCCAACCTGGCAATCAGCTGGGCCTTGGTTGCTTTCCGCACAGGCAAGCCCCTCTCTCTGCACAGCCCCACCAGCTCTGCCTTCAAGAGTCGGGCGTAGGCCATCGGCCCGCTGGGCCCCTCGGTGCAGACTCACCAGTCTAGTGCTGCAGCGCCCCACGATTCCCAGGAACCGCTTCGCTCTGTCTCTAGCACGCCTGGCTCCAGGGCTCTTGCTTCTACGGCGCCTTGTCGCTCGCCGCTGGAAGCTCCATCCACGGGGTGCAGTGCATCCCACTCCTGACACCAGTGTGACGGCGCGTTGGGTTTTTCCCATCTCCTGTGGCTCCCGTAATGGCACAGACAGACTCCCCCAGCCAGTAGAATAGAGGGAGTTTATTGCTCCTCCAGGATACAGCACAGCACAGATGTCATCTGGTTACAGGAACTGGGGCTAGGATGCCTCAGCCCCCCTTGAGATGGGGGAGACTGGGCCCCTAAATTCCAGCCCCTTTCCCTAGGCTGTCTCCTCAATGATCCCAGACAGAAAACTAACTAACTCCCTTCCAGCCCTGCCCCCCAGCCAGGGGCGGCTTTCCACCTTCCTTTGTTCCTCTCCATGGGGGGTAGCTGGTCGGACAGGTTGAGAGACCCTTGCCTAGTGACTCCTCCTCTGCCCTGCTGGGCTGTGCTACAGCCAGTGGAGGTCACTCACAACTCACTGCCCAGCATAGCAACCAGCAAGGTACCCCCCACTATGTCACAAATGGTCTCAAGTTGTGGTGGGAGAGGTCCAGGTTGGATATTAGGAAAAACTCTTTCCCTAGGAGGGTGGGGAAGCACTGGAATGGGTTACCTAGGGAGGAGGTGGAGTCTCCATCCCTAGAGGTGTTTAAGTGTCGGCTTGACACAGCCCTGGCCGGGTTGATTTAGTTGGGATTGGTCCTGCCTAGAGCAGGGAGCTGGACTTGATGACCTTCTGAGGTCTCTTCCAGCTCTGTGGTTCTATGACTCTATGATCTCCATTAGCTACAGAATGGAGACCAGCTCTTGGAAAGCAGGAACCGCACTGAACTATGGGAAGCAGTGAAATCTCTGCTCCAGATGCTAATGAGCCCGGCCCGCTCACACCCAACTTAGTCATTCTCAGAGCAGATCTAGTGATGGATCCTATTGACATCTACAACCCTGGCACTGCCGAGCTGCAATGTGAGTGCTTGCCAGGAACAGCCCCACAGCCAGGGGCATCAGGCTCTGTTGTCTCGCCTGTTTACCCAGTGTCTCCTCGAACCATTGTCCTGTCCCTACAAAACTCCCCTTGCCCCTTCTTCAGCTCCTGTCTGATGGTGCTGGGGGCTCTGCTCTGCTCGTCTCCTGCCCTCTGGACTCCGGCGCCCCTCCCCATCCGGGAGCCTGGATCAGTGCAAGCTCCGCGGAGTGGTGAGGTCTCTCTCTTCCTCCCCCCACCGCTCTCTAAGCCTAGCCTCCTCCTCTGCCCTATGTGATCAGTTCTATGGTCTGCTAGCCCTAACTTTTGTAATCAGTTTCAACTGAGATTTAATATTGTACCTGTTTGGTGTGTGGCTCCCCATAGATCTATATTCACTACCCAAAAATAAATCTCGCTCATCGTTAAGCTGGTGGCTTCTCTCTCTTTCTTTCTCTTTCGCCCACTCTTCCTCAAGGGGGGTTGTTCTGGCTTCCCCATTCGCTCTTTGTGACGACACGTTGGGGTCCCCCGCCTCCTGCACCCCCGGAATGGAACGCACAGACTCCACTCATTCCACGAGGAGTAACGGTAGTTCGGACTAAAGCCTAGTTCGAACTACTTAGTTTGTGCCGCGTGTAGCCGTGCGGCACGGGGTTCGAACGAGCAGGGATTTAAAAATGGCGGCGCCCAGTTTATGCAAATGAAGCCCGGGAAATTCAAATCCCGGGCTTCATTTGCAAGTGCGATATGCCTACATTACCCTCCTAGTTCGAACTAGCGGGGTAGTGTAGACAGACCCTAACTCTCCTCCAGCCCTGCCCCCAGCCAGGGCAGCATCCACCTTCCTTTATTCCTCTCCATGGGGGGTGACTGGTCTGACCGGTTGAGACACCCTTTGCATAATGACTCATCCCTGTCCTTCTGGGCTGTGATACCGGCGGCAGCCAGTGGGGTTACCACAGACCCATAAAAACCAGCCAGGTACCCCCACTACGTCACAGTTCTCCCCCCTCCGAGAGCGAACTGAGCAGGGTCACTCCACTCGTGACCTAGGGAAGTTCGGGTCCTCTGCGTGGGAACCCGCCCTGGGGACATGGGTGCTCCCCTTGACTCAGGCCGGCCATGGCAAGGCCCCACATGAGCTGGCTTCCCTCTGTCCACTCGCCGCCCCGCTCCAGGGCGACTGGCACAGGCCTGTCCTCGGGGGTCACACCCACCCTTCCGCTGGCCTTGATCTCTGGCCAGGGTCTCTCGGGCCGGGGCCATGAGCCCAGCGAGCCTTCTCTGGACAGCCAGGGCAGCTTCCATCCCCGATGCTCCATCCAGGGAGGCCTTCCCCTCCCATAACTCTCTCAGCGAGCCCAGGGGGTCCTCTATATGGGGTAGGGGCCCCCAAGCCGCTTTCCTCCTGTCTTGGGCCTTCCCGCCCCTCTGGCAGGAGTCACAGGACCGGCAGTACCGCTGCACGGCTGTAAAGATTCCCGGCCAATAGAAGTGCTGGAGCAGCCTCAGCCGGGTGCTCCGGATCCCCCGGTGACCCCCAACGGGGACGTCGTGGGCCAAATACAGCAGCTTTCGGGGGACGACCAGCTACCGCTGGACCCCCCCATGCCCTCGCCTTCCTGGGGGGGAGCCACTCACGGAACAGGAGCCCACGCTCCCACAGGAATCTCGCCTGGCCACCTCTCCCCAGGGGCTGAGCTGCACGGAGGCCAGCCTGGTCCCTCAGCCTCTGCAAGGAGGGGTCTGCCTGCACCTCAGCCTGGAATTCAGCTGCTGAGGCAGGGATCGGGACCTGTCCCCCACCTCTGCCTAGGTCCGGAGTCCCAGCCTGGCTGGACCCCGTGTCCACTGGGATGGGACCCTGAGGACGCTGCCAGGAGTCCTTCCCTGGACCCACGTTGTCAGCCCCCCGCTGGCTCTGGCTCTGGGTGGTGACTAGAGCCTGCTGGGATTCATGGGGCCACTCCTCTAGGTCATTCCCCATCAGCTCCTCGGTGGGCAAGTGCAGGTGCACCCCCACTTCCTTGAGACCTTCCTTTGCCCCCCATTTCAGATGCACCCTGGCTACAGGCACCTTAAACAGGGACCCGTCTATGCCCTTCAGTGTCAGCTGGGTGTGGGGCAGTATCCGCTCTGGGGCCACTATATCGGATCGGGCCAGCGTCACCTCCGCCCCCGTGTCCCAGAAACCCGTCACCTTCCTACCATCCACCTCCAGGGGTATGAGGCACTCGCTCCGCAGGGGCCGTCCTGCCCCCACCTGGTACACAGAGAAATCCGCCTCCTGAGAATCAGACCTCCCAGGGGAGGAGCACTGAGCATCCTTCCCCTCTCTCTGAGCTGAGGTTTGCCTGCCAGCCCCTGCCTCTGGGGCAGCCTGCCCTTCCTCCCGCCCCAGCCTGTTAACCCTGGAAAGTCCCCGGTCCTGGGACCTGGTGCACTGAGCCCTCTTGTGGCCTTTTTGCCCACAGCGATGGCAAGTTAGGCTTTGGGCTGTCTCTGTCCAGGCGCTGGCTGGTTCTCTGGGGCGCAGACGACCTGTTCCTTGGGCTTGCCTCGTAGTTGACTCCCTCCGTCGCTCAGCCGAGATCCGGTCTCTGCGCGGTTCCCTCTCTCTCCGGGACTCCCGTTCACACCCGGACCGGCTCTCCGTGAACTCATCCGCCAGTCTCCCGGCCTCCTGGGGGGTCTCTGGTCTCCGGTCCTTGAGCCACAGCCTCAGTTTGGGTGGGCACGCTTCATAGAACTGCTCCATCAGGACCAGCTTGAGCAGCTCCTCTGCGGTCTGGGCTCCGACTCCAGACACCCACTTGCGGCAGTATTGCGCCAGGCGGGAGGCCAGGTCCACATAGGTCTCCCGTGGCCCTTTCTGTACCCCCCGGAACTTCTTCCTGTACATCTCGGGGGTCAGCCCGAACTTGTGCAGCAGGGCCTCCTTGACTCGGTTGTAATCCCCTGGCTGTAGGTTCTCCAGCTGACTGAGCACTCCGGCCGCCTCCTGGCTCAGTGCGGGGATGAGCTCCTGCAGCCAGTCAGCTGGGGGGACCCGTTGCAGTCCACAGGCCCTCTCAAAGGAGCTGAGGAACCCGTCTATGTCGCCCATGTCCTTCAATTGGGCCTCTCCAAGCACCTGGCAGTCCTGGGACCCTGGGGCCCCTCCGCACTTGGCGCAGCTGGTGCTCCGCTCTGCCATGGCCAGCTCATGCTGTTGCTGCCTCTCTCGATCTTGGCGCTCCTTCTCTCGATCTTGGCTCTCCTTCTCTCGGTCCTGGCGGTCCTTCTCTCCGTCCTCTACTTCCAATTCCTTGATCCGCAGCTGGATCTCCAGCCACCGCAGCTCCGCTGGGCTGGCCCCTGCCCTAGATGGGCTACGGCTTGCAGGCCTCCTGGGGGAAGCTGTCTCATCTCTCCGGTGGGTTCCAGCACTCCTCCCCCTCTCTGAGCCTGACACACTCTCAGGGGGGTCTGGCTGCTTCCCCTGGGGACAAGATCCTGGCCCTGTGGCTGGTCATTCTCTTCCAGCTGGGCAATCAGCTGGGCCTTGGTTGCTTTCTGCACAGGCAAGCCCCTCTCTCTGCACAGCCCCACCAGCTCTGCCTTCAAGAGTCGGGCGTAGGCCATCTGCCCGCTGGGCCCCTCGGTGCAGACTCACCAGTCTAGTGCTGCAGCGCCCCACGATTCCCAGGAACCGCTTCGCTCTGTCTCCAGCACGCCTGGCTCCAGGGCTCTTGCTTCTACTGCGCCTTGTCGCTCGCCGCTGGAAGCTCCATCCACGGGGTGCAGTGCATCCCACTTCTGACACCAGTGTGACGGCGCGTTGGGGGTTCCCCGTCTCCTGCACCCCGAAATGGCACAAACAGACTGTACCGGCCGGTAGAATAGAGGGGGTTTATTGCTCCTCCAGGATACAGCACAGCACAGATGTCACCAGGCTACAGGGCAGGCCTAGGATGCCTCAGCCCCCCTTGAGATGGGGGGGGTCTGGCTTCTAAACCCCCCAGCCTGTTGGTGAGGCTGCTTCCTCCATCCTCCCAGACAGAAACTAACTAACTCTCCTAGAGCCCTGCCCCCCAGCCAGGGCAGCATCCCCCTTCCTTTGTTCCTCTCCATGGGGGGTGACTGGTCAGACAGGTTGAGAGATCCCTTTGCATAATGACTCATCCCCGTCCTTCTGGGCTGTGGTACCGGCGGCAGCCAGTGGGGTTACCACAGACCCATAGAAACCAGCCAGGTACCCCCACTACGTCACACTCTTCAACAACGCTTCTTGTACCCAAGCTAAAGATGCCTGGAGCGCCCAGAGTCCTGTGGGGTTTGCTCAGCGTGCGGTTTCCCAGTGAATGACTGTGGGGTGAGAGCGGGATGTGGGGTGCTGAACCTGGGGGCACAGGAGGGTGGCAGGTTAAAGTGCTGTTCAGTCCAGCCCACGGAGTCCACAGGCTGCTGAGTCCAGGGAGGTGTGAGTGCTGAGTGCCCTCCTCGGGCGTGCTCTGGGGGCAGGTGAGTGTCCGTGTGCGCTGAGGTGGGAAGAACCCGTCCTGAGGAACCTAGCTCCGGCAGGGGTGCGCCAGTGGGAGGGGACTGGCCGCAGGGAGATGCAGCCCCTCATGAGAGCACAAGCAGCACCCGGGTAGAACTGTTCACCTCCCCCAGCCCCCAATAAATGCGCCTACCACAGAGTACTGGGCACCTCTGGCAGCAGCACCGCTGCCGATTTCTCAGACCAGCAGCCGGGCGCCAGGCAGCCGGGCCGCGAGGGGGCGGCTTTTCAAACTGGCTCCCCTCTCGAAGCAGCTCCCGCCTGGCCCCGCACCCAGCGCAAAGCGGGACCGAGCTGGGCGGCATGCCCACCTGGCTCCTAACACACTTGAAATGCAGAGCCACAGCAGGGGGACGGGCCCAGACACCCGGGCCCAGCCTGGCAGGTAACAAGGCTCTTCCCAGGCGAGAGACAAAGGGAGGGAGGGGGAGACGGCACCTGGGTGGGGGCAGGGCTTGGGAGCGAGGAGTCTTGGGCTGGAACCATGAAGTGGAATCCAGGGCCCCGGGGACCCATCTCAAGGGGGCTGAGGCATCCTGGCCCTGGCTCCTGCAGACACGTCACGTCTGGGCTGGGCTGGATCCCAGAGGAGCAATAAACCCCCCGTTCTACTGGCTGGCGGAGCCTGTTCTTGCTGCTCCGGGGGGGCAGGATCGGGGGGACCCCGACGCGCCGTCACAGGGGTGTCGGGGTGCGATGCCCTGCACCCCGTGGGTGGAGCTTCCAGCAGCGAGTGACGAGCAGTAGAGGAAGGGGCTTAGGGCCAGGCGTGCTGGAGACAGAGCGAAGCGATTCCTGGGAGTCGTGGGGCGCTGCAGCACTCGGGCGGTGAGTCTGCACCCCGGGGACCGGCGGGGAGATGCCTGCGCCCAGAGGGCAGAGCTGGTGGGGCTGTGCAGAGGGAGGGGCCTGCCCGTGGGGAAAGCAACCAAGGCCCAGCTGAGTGCCCGGCTGGAAGAGAATGACCCATCCAGGGGCCTGGATCCTGTCCCAGCGGGGAGCAGCCAGACGCCCCCTGGGAGTGTCTCAGGCTCTCAGACCGGAGGGGGGACTGGAGCCCGCCAGACCGATGCGGTGCCCACCAGACCACGCTCTGCCAGCAGCAGCTCGCCCAGGGCAGGGTCCCCCCCCGGCAGAGCTGCGGTGGCTGAAGTTTGACCTGCAGATGAAGGAATTGGAGGTAGAGGACGGAGAGAAGGAGCACCAGGACCGAGAGAGGCAGCGGCAGCATGAACTGGCCATGGCGGAGCGGAGGAGCCGAGGGGCCCCGGCTGTGGTGAGTGGGGGCCCGGGGCGGCCAGACGCTTGGAGAAGCTCGTGTTGGCCCAGTGTAAGGACGTGGGGGACATGGACGGGTCCTCAGCTCCTCTGAGCGGGCCTGTGAACTGCACCATCCCCCAGCTGGCCGGCTGCAGCAGCTCCCCCCCTTGCTGGGTCAGGAGGCCGCAGGGGGCTCAACCAGCTGGAGGATCTGCAGCCGGGTGACTATGAACGGGTCACAGGGGCCCTGCTGCACAAGTCCGGGCTGACCCCCGAGACGTTCAGGAAGAAGTTCCGGGGGGTGCAGAAGGAGCCACGGGAGACCTGTGTGGATCTGGCTCCCGCCTGGCGCAATCCTGCCACAAGTGGGAGCTCGGGGTCAGAGCCAGACCGCAGAGGAGCTGCTTAAGCTGATGATGCTGGAGCAGTTCTATGGAGCGTGTCTGCCCAGCCTGAGGCTCTGGCTCAAGGACCGGAGGCCAGAGAACCCCCCGGAGGCTGGGAAGCTGGTGGACGAGTTCACGGGCAGCCGGTCCGGGTGTGAACGGGAATCCCGGAGAGGGAGGGAATCGCGCAGAGACCGGTTCTTGGCTGAGCCACAGAGTCACCTACACAGCGAGCCCAAGAGACAAGGACCAGCCACCTGCGCCCCAGAGAGACAGGCAGGGCCCGGGCGGAGCCAGCCACCTGCCATCGCTGCGGGCGAAGGGGCCACAAGAGGGCTCAGTGCACCAGGCCCCAGGACAGGTCCCAAGACCAGCGACTTTCGGGGCTTAACTGGCTGGGCTGGGGGAAGGGCAGGCTGCCCAGAGGAGGGGCCGGCAGGCAAACCCCAGCTCAGGGTGGGGGGAGGATGCTCAGTGCCCCTCCCCTGGGAGGTCTGACCCTCGGGAGGTGGATTTCTCCGTGTACCGGGTGGGGGCGGGGCGGCCCCGGCAGGGCGAGAGCCTCGTGCCCCTGCAGGTGGGTGGCAGGGCGGTGACGGGCCACTGGGACACGGGGCGGAGGTGACGCTGGTCCGGCCCGAGGTCGTAGCCCCAGACCACATGGTGCCCAACACTCGGCTGACCCTGAGGGGCATGGACGGGAGCCGTTTAAGGATATAGTGGGGCCTATCGGCCGGGCGACCTGGACGGGGAACAAATGCACCCTGGTGTCCGTGGATTTCGCTACCCACTGCCCCGGGGCCGTGGCTCTGCCCTCTAGCCAGGCAGACACGGGGGCAGACGCTGGCCCTTTTCAGCAGGGTGGGTTCCCCCAGGAGTCCTCAGGGAGCAAGGACCCCACTTCATGTTGTGGGAGGAGCACGGGGCCCGGCTCGCCTGGACCCCAGCGCTTGGCTCCCGGTCCAGCGGGCTGGTGGGAGGTTCCAGGGGACCCTGAAGCCGATGCTGGAGGCCTTTATGCACCGGCACCTGCAGGACTGGGACGAATACCTGCCCCCCCTGCTGTCTGCACAGGGGGAGGCTCCCCGAGGGTCTGCCAGGCTCTCCCCGACTGAGCCAGGGTGCGGAAGAGGGGAGCCCCCCTGGGCTTGCTGAGGGAGTTATGGGAGGGGGAGGCCCCCCCGAATGGAGTGTCGAGGGTGGGGGACGTCCTCACTTTCTGGGAAAGGCTCATGGGCCCAGCCAGAGAGATCCTGGGCAGAGCCCAAGGGGAGCGGAAGGGCTGGTCCGACCGCAGAGAGCGGGCCCACGCCAGCCCCCCAAAGTGGTCCAGCAGCCAACCAGGGAGGAACCGGCTCCTGCAGGGCAGCGCCGTGGCCGGCCCAAGCCCGGGGGGGGCCAGTGTGACAGACGCGGCTTTACCGGGCGGGGGGCCCGAACTTCCTCAGCTCCCAAGCAGAGCGACCCTGCTCAGCTCGCTCCCGGAGGGGGGAGAGATGTGCCGTGGGGGGGGATGTCTGCTCTGTGCCCGGGTCCCCCTGCACTGGGCTGAGCGATTCCCACTGACACCCGCACGGGGATTGGCCCAGACACCCAGGCCAGCCTGCCCGGGGGAGACAAAGGGAGGGAGGCAGAGAGGGCACCTGGCTGGGGGCAGGGCCTAGGGCCAGGAGTCTGGGGCTGGACCCATGCAGGGGACAGACTAAGGAGGGGCTGGAATCGAGGGGCCCAGGGCCCCATCTCAAGGGGGCTGAGGGATCCTGGCCCTGGCTCCTGTAGACACGTCACGTCTGTGCTGGGCTGTGTCCGGGAGGAGCAAGAAACCCCCCGTTCTGCCGGCTGGGGGCCTGTTCTGGCTGCTCCGGGGGGGCAGGACTGGGGGCCCCTCCCCACGCGCCACCCAGCCACACAGGTTTGGCTCCTTCGATCTCCCCGGGGGCTCCCCGAGCCCACGACTGGACCCCGCACTCCCTCCCTGCTGCCAGGCTCTGGGGGAGGCCGGGCCAGGCCCGGGGGCCCCACGCAGCCCCTACAGCTCGGCCCCGCTCCGGCAGGACCCTCGCACTGTGCGGCTGCCCTCGCCCGCATCGTTCATCTCCCCGGCGCTGCTCGGCCTGTCAGCGCTCAGACGAGCCCCTTCCTCCTCCCGCAGCCCCCGCGCAGCCTAATTCAATCCGTGTGTCTGCCCAGGCCCCGCAGGGCCCACGGGCACCGCCCCCCCGCAGGGCCCACGGGCACCGCCCCCCCGCAGGGCCCACGCCACGGGCACCACCCCCCCACAGGGCCCACAGGCACCGCCCCCCCGCAGGGCCCACGCCACGGGCACCGCCCCCCCGCAGGGCCCACGGGCACCGCCCCCCCGCAGGGCCCACGCCACGGGCACCGCCCCCCCCGCAGGGCCCACGCCACGGGCACCTCTTGCCGGGGACCCCCTGCACTACAGCCCGGGGCTCATCTCCAGTGCCTTGCCCCCACAGACAGCCCTGGGCTGCTCAAGCGCTTCTGCCAGCCTGGCCGTGCAGGCCCTGGGGGGCACTGGGCCGAGGGGGGTCTGGGTGGCTCCTGGCCCTGTCTGCCTCTGGGGATTGGGGGGGACTGGCAGCCCCCCTGCACCCGCCTGCCCTGTGCCTGGGCCGTGCCGGCTGCACCGCTGCTATTTGCAGCCGCGGGGAAGGAGGAGGCCGTGAGACCGTCCTGCCCCCTGCAGAAGTAGCCTCGGCCGCGCTCCCGCCACAATAGGCCTGAGCCAGGGCTCCTTGGCGGGGGTGGGGCCCCCGGGGACACGGGGGGAAGTGGCTCAGACACTCGCCGCGCCCGCGCCCAGAGGGATGCCCAGGCATGGGGGGGCCACGCTGCCCGGAGCTGCTCTGGGGGCGGCTCCCTGCACCTTGCAAAGGGCCAGGCCTCCCCTTGTGCCTGGGGCGCTCAGCAGGGCCTGGCACAGGGAGGGAGCCTGCCCGGCTTGCCCTGCAGGACCCCATGCGGGGCAGCCGGCCAGGAAGAGACGCCGGCTCCAGCCTGAAGCAGCTGGTGGGGAGGAGGCTGGAGCCGCAGAGAGCACTTTCCTCTGGCACGCAAAGGCCCCACCTCTGGAAGTAGAAACAGGCCAGTCTCCATCTGGAAATATGGGGCAGGAGATTCGCCATGGACCGGGGCGGGGGCCCTCCGCTCTCTCCTCCGTGCACAGGCCCCGAGGCCGACCCGAGCGGCTGGCAGGGAACGCGCATCCCTCCCGCTGCCACCAAGGAGCCCAGACATGCAGCGACCAAGGCTGGGCACAGGGTACCCACGCTGCAGGATTCTGGCATTAAAGACAGCAGCACATAGTGCCTGGGCCCGCAGGGCAGAGTTAAGGTTATCTGGGCAGCCTTCATGCTGGCCCCTCCTGCTGCTGCCTGGCTCCAGGTGGTACATCTGTGCTGTGGAGAGGTGGCTGAGAAGCAGCGATTGCTCTGCTCAGGGCGGACTCCACGCTCCCCTTCCTCTCGGGCTGCTCCAGTCCCACCAGGGCCCAGCCGCCCCCCCAGCTCTGGGCTAGCGCGGGTGACGGAGGGCAAGGGGTTCACCCCCAGAGCCAGTGTCCCTCCCCCCGGCGCACCTTGGCGGTTTGATTATGTGGCTCCACGGCCCCCTCAGCTCTGCAGGGCCCCAAGGTCAGGGGGCCGCTCCCGGGGGACACTGCTGCCTGCCCCGCCCCTGCAGAGCCAGCCTCCTCGACTCCCTCCCCTAGGCCTCTGGCATCCCCCGGGGCCTCCATCGCCCCTGGGAAAGGCCTTCAGACCCACTCCCTCAGGCGCTGGGGCCACCCCCTGGATCCCAGGGCCCGGTGCTGCGCCGGAGACATCGCGGCCCATGCCAGCGGTCACGCCAGGAGCCCCAGTCCCTGGGTGACCCCGGCTGCCTGGCGGGCAGAGGGCTCCAAGCAGACACCCCTTCCTATTTGCTGGGCTCCTGAGCAGCTGGAGAGCCGGGCCCGGGGGTGCAATGGGCTGGCTGGAAGGGACCCTCCACAGCCCGGGTGGCAGCCCCCTTGGCTGGAGGGAGGTGCCCCCCCGGGTCCCCAAGACACACGAGGCGGCAGCTGTCGGCACTCGCAGGGCACCCAGCAGCTCCCCGGGGCCCCCCCCGGCAGAGGGAAGCCGTCCCCAGCATGGCCCCCCTGGGGCCCAGCCAGCGCTCCCAGCTATTCTGTGGGGGCCGGGCTGAGCCGCGAGGCTGCTGGTCCCCGGAGAACCCTGCGACCTGGCTTGAACCCCGCCCAACGCGCAGCCACCCTGTCCCGCACTCACAGCTCCTCCGCACACAGGGACTCCGGCCGAGCCAGGCATCAGAGGAGGCAGGAGACAGGCTGCTGGTGGGGGGACATGGGGTGCAGGGGACATGGCAGTTCTGTGGGGGACACAGGGTGCAAGGGGATGGGAGGTGGGTGTAGCCAGACTGGGGGATATGGGGAGATATGGGGCTCAGGGGATTTGGGGGATGGGTGCAGAGGGACTGGAGGATATGGAGAGATATGGGGCTCAGGGGACTTGGGGGATGGGTGTAGCCAGACTGGGGGATATGAGGAGATATGGGGCTCAGGGGACTTGGGGGATGGGTGCAGAGGGACTGGGGGATATGGGGAGATATGGGGCTCAGGGGACTTGGGGGATGGGTGCAGAGGGACTGGGGGATATGGAGAGATATGGGGCTCAGGGGACTTGGGGGATGGGTGCAGAGGGACTGGGGGATATGGGGAGATATGGGGCTCAGGGGATTTGGGGGATGGGTGCAGAGGGACTGGGGGATATGGGGAGATATGGGGCTCAGGAGACTTGGGGGATGGGTGCAGAGGGACTGGAGGATATGGGGAGATATGGGGCTCAGGGGACTTGGGGGATGGGTGCAGAGGGACTGGGGGATATGGGGAGATATGGAGCTCAGGGGACTTGGGGGATGGGTGCAGAGGGACTGGGGGATATGGGGAGATATGGGGCTCAGGGGATTTGGGGGATGGGTGCAGAGGGACTGGGGGATATGGGGAGATATGGGGCTCAGGGGACTTGGGGGATGGGTGCAGAGGGACTGGAGGATATGGGGAGATATGGGGCTCAGGGGACTTGGGGGATGGGTGCAGAGGGACTGGGGGATATGGGGAGATATGGGGCTCAGGGGATTTGGGGGATGGGTGCAGAGGGACTGGGGGATATGGGGAGATATGGGGCTCAGAGGATTTGGGGGATAGGTGCAGAGGGACTGGGGAATATGGGGAGATATGGGGCTCAGGGGACTTGGGGGATGGGTGCAGAGGCACTGGGGGATATGGGGAGATATGGGGCTCAGGGGACTTGGGGGATAGGTGCAGAGGGACTGGGGAATATGGGGAGATATGGGGCTCAGGGGACTTGGGGGATGGGTGCAGAGGCACTGGGGGATATGGGGAGATATGGGGCTCAGGGGACTTGGGGGAAGCTTTTCTCTGGTAAGCTGGTCACTGGAGTCGCTGCTAAGTGTTTGCAGGGCAGGGGGGTGCTGGGGACATGGGGGAGCCCGAGTCGCTGCCCCCCACTAGGAGCCTCCGCCCCAGGCCTGAGCGAGGTAGGGGGTCACAGAGGACTCCAGCCTCCTGCCCTGGAGCGGCAGCAGGAGGGCACGGGGCTCTGGGGGGCTGAGCTCCGGGTTGCCCCTCGGGTACCGGGTGGTGGGTCAGGGTTAGGGTTAGGGTCTGGCAGCGGGGGGCACCGTGGGGGCAGGGAGCACACACGGCCCCCCCTTACATGCTGGCTCTGTGGCATGGCCCATGCCAAGGGCAGTGCCCCTCCCCCCACGGTGGGGGAGGGGCTGCCTTGTGTGTTCACAGCCAGGGCCTTTGAAATGCAAATCCCACCCCATTTGGCCCGGGCCCATTTGGAGGCTGCGGGGGGGGGGGCTCCGTGGGGAGCCTGGCGGGATTTCTGGGGCTGGCAGCCCCGCGGAGCCTGGCCCCTGCCCGCCCCATCGCTGGGCGCTGCCCGGTGGCGAACCAGAGGCGCCCGCAGAGGCAGAGCCGCGTGCGCCGAGCCTGGCCCGGCCCAGCTGTTTGCTGAGCCCCCCCCGGGCCGAACAATAATCCGGCCGCGAGCGCAGCTGTGGACCCGCCGAGCAATGAGCCCCCGGCCCGGCCTCTGCGCTCCCGGATCGCTCCCTCGCTGGGGCGGGCCCGATGCAGCGCGGAGCCGCTCCCCGGCCCTAGGCCCAGAGCCGCCCGGGCTCGCTCAGTAACGGGGGGGGGGCCCCGCACGCGCTGAGCGGCCCCTCCCCGCCCGCGAATCGCCTCAGGCCCGCGCCGGCACCGCGCGCCCCGGGACACGTCGAGCCGGGTGACGGGCAGGGGCACCGGCCACGGGAGGCAGAGACGCCCGGCCCGCAGGGAGCCGTGACCACGAGTCTGCTCCCCCCCCCCCCCCAGCACCGGCCGGACGCGGGCCCAGCGCTCTCCCACAGGGCCAGGGCGAGCCGTTCCCATGGTTACTGAGCCCCCCCAGATTCCCCCCCAGGGCGAGTCGTTCCCATGGTTACTGAGCCCCCCCAGATTCCCCCCCAGGGCGAGCCGTTCCCATGGTTACTGAGCCCCCCCAGATTCCCCCCCGGGCGAGTCGTTCCCATGGTTACTGAGCCCCCCCAGATTTCCCCCCCAGGGCGAGTCGTTCCCATGGTTACTGAGCCCCCCCAGATTCCCCCCCGGGCGAGTCGTTCCCATGGTTACTGAGCCCCCCCAGATTCCCCCCTAGGGCGAGTCGTTCCCATGGTTACTGAGCCCCCCCAGATTCCCCCCCAAGGCGAGTCGTTCCCATGGTTACTGAGCCCCCCCAGATTCCCCCCCAGGGCGAGTCGTTCCCATGGTTACTGAGCCCCCCCCCGATTCCCCCCCAGGGCGAGTCGTTCCCATGGTTACTGAGCCCCCCCCCGATTCCCCCCCAGGGCGAGTTGTTCCCACGTTACTGAGCCCCCCCCAGATTCCCCCCCCAGGGCGAGTCGTTCCCATGGTTACTGAACCCCCCCAGATTCCCCCCCAGGGCGAGTCGTTCCCATGGTTACTGAGCCCCCCCAGATTCCCCCCAGGGCGAGTCGTTCCCATGGTTACTGAGCCCCCCCAGATTCCCCCCCAGGGCGAGTCGTTCCCATGGTTACTGAGCCCCCCCCAGATTCCCCCCCAGGGCGAGTTGTTCCCATGGTTACTGAGCCCCCCCAGATTCCCCCCCGGGCGAGTCGTTCCCATGGTTACTGAGCCCCCCCAGATTCCCCCCTAGGGCGAGTCGTTCCCATGGTTACTGAGCCCCCCCAGATTTCCCCCCAGGGCGAGTCGTTCCCATGGTTACTGAGCCCCCCCCAGATTCCCCCCCAGGGCGAGTCGTTCCCATGGTTACTGAGCCCCCCCCAGATTCCCCCCCAGGGCGAGTCGTTCCCATGGTTACTGAGACCCCCCCAGATTCCCCCCCAGGGCGAGTCGTTCCCACGTTACTGAGCCCCCCCAGATTCCCCCCCAGGGCGAGTCGTTCCCACGGTTACTGAGCCCCCCCAGATTCCCCCCCAGGGTGAGTCGTTCCCATGGTTACTGAGCCCCCCCCAGATTCCCCCCCAGGGCGAGTCGTTCCCATGGTTACTGAGACCCCCCCAGATTCCCCCCCAGGGCGAGTCGTTCCCACGTTACTGAGCCCCCCCAGATTCCCCCCCAGGGCGAGTCGTTCCCACGTTACTGAGCCTCCTCCAGATTCCCCCCCAGGGTGAGTTGTTCCCACGGTTACTGAGCCCCCCCAGATTCCCCCCCCAGGGTGAGTTGTTCCCACGGTTACTGAGCCCCCTCCAGATTCTCCCCCCAGGGCGAGTCGTTCCCATGGTTACTGAGCCCCCCCAGAATCCACCCGCCCCAGGGCGAGTCGTTCCCACGTTATTGAGTCCCCCCCCAGAATCCACTGAGTCTCCACCATACCCCCAAGCCTCTGTCTGAGTCGCTGCTTCCCCCGCGGCCGATTTCCTTCAGCCCCAGGGGTCTAGAACCCCCAAGTCCCCACCCCCACTCCATGTGCCCCTCAGCCCCTGCTCCCTCGCACGCCCAGGGCCTCCGGCAGGCGGCACCAGCAGGCCGTGCTGGCGCTGGGAAGGGCTGGGAGCTGCAGGGTGCTAAGCAGCAGAACCCCCAGGGTTCCCAGGACAGCCCCACCCACAGTCGTGTTGCACGTCCCCCCGGTGCTGTAGAGAGAGGCCCCTGCACCGGGACCGGCCTCGTGATCCCCCTGCCCCGTGTCTGCTGTGAGCTTTGGTTCCCCCAGTCACCGGTACCAATGTTACACTGCGCGGGGCCCGGAGCCGACCCCGCCGGGCCCCTAGGAACACACCCGCCCACAGTCGTGTTGCACGTCCCCCCGGTGCTGTAGAGAGAGGCCCCTGCACCGGGACCGGCCTCGTGATCCCCCCCGCCCCGTGTCTGCTGTGAGCTTTGGTTCCCCCGGTCACCGGTACCAATGTTACACTGCGCGGGGCCCGGAGCCGACCCCGCCGGGCCCCTGGGAACACACCCGCCCACAGTCGTGTTGCACGTCCCCCTGGTGCTGTAGAGAGAGGCCCCTGCACCGGGACCGGCCTCGTGATCCCCCCCGCCCCGTGTCTGCTGTGAGCTTTGGTTCCCCCGGTCACCGGTACCAATGTTACACTGCGCGGGGCCCGGAGCCGACCCCGCCGGGCCCCTGGGAACACACCCGCCCACAGTCGTGTTGCACGTCCCCCTGGTGCTGTAGAGAGAGGCCCCTGCACCGGGACCGGCCTCGTGATCCCCCCCGCCCCGTGTCTGCTGTGAGCTTTGGTTCCCCCGGTCACCGGTACCAATGTTACACTGCGCGGGGCCCGGAGCCGACCCCGCCGGGCCCCTGGGAACACACCCGCCCACAGTCGTGTTGCACGTCCCCCTGGTGCTGTAGAGAGAGGCCCCTGCACCGGGACCGGCCTCGTGATCCCCCCCGCCCCGTGTCTGCTGTGAGCTTTGGTTCCCCCGGTCACCGGTACCAATGTTACACTGCGCGGGGCCCGGAGCCGACCCCGCCGGGCCCCTGGGAACACACCCGCCCACAGTCGTGTTGCACGTCCCCCCGGTGCTGTAGAGAGAGGCCCCTGCACCGGGACCGGCCTCGTGATCCCCCTGCCCCGTGTCTGCTGTGAGCTTTGGTTCCCCCGGTCACCGGTACCAATGTTACACTGCGCGGGGCCCGGAGCCGACCCCGCCGGGCCCCTGGGAACACACCCGCCCACAGTCGTGTTGCACGTCCCCCCGGTGCTGTAGAGAGAGGCCCCTGCACCGGGACCGGCCTCGTGATCCCCCCGCCCCGTGTCTGCTGTGAGCTTTGGTTCCCCCGGTCACCGGTACCAATGTTACACTGCGCGGGGCCCCTGGGAACACACCCGCCCCACAGCTGGGGACGTACGCCGCTAGCTCACTTGTAACCTGTTTGCCGTGCGCCATGTTAATTCTAGAGCTGGCTCGAGACTTCATCGGAATGGGGTCCGGCACCGAGGCCAGCGGCCTACAATGCCCACCCGCCTCTGCCAGCCAACCCTGGAAGCTCAGCCAGAACCCGGCCCTTGGCCAGAGCCCACCGTGAGTGGCAAGTATTAACCCCCCCACTAGCTCTAGACTCACCAGCCTACACGCCAGCCGTCGGAGCTGCCGCTGCCCGTCCCGGGGCCGGAAGGAGCGGGTCTCGTGAGGACACCTAGCTCCAGCGGGGCCTCCGGGGGATCTGCCACCCAGCTTCCATGAGGAGTAAGGGACGTGGAAGGGCAAAGGCTCCCTTGGCCCCCCACAGTGCGGATGGGCCCAGATCCCACTCAGCTACTTCCACTTCAGCTCTGCAAGGAACGTAGCTGAAGCTGCAGAGTCAACTCGACCTTGTCCTGTAGTAGAGACATACCCCCAGTTCTCCAGGCCCCGCTCCGTTATCTCCGCCAGGAACGGCATCACACTGACAGGTCTACAGTGATCTGGGTCACCCCTTTAGTCTTCTAAATCTGAGCACAACGTTCCCTTTATTCTAGTCCTCCGGGACTTCTCCAGTGCTCCAGGACTCCTTGAAAACCAACCGGAATGCTCCAGGGAATTCCTCAGCCTGCTCCTTTCAAACTCTTGGAGGCAAATTCACTGGACCAGCTGATTACAAATGTCCAACTTCAATAGCTGCTGTTTAGCATCCTCCAGAGATACTAGGGGAACTGAAAGATTGCTCTCATGTGAAGTGACGACATTGCCTCTTTTTTTCTGAAATACAGAACAGAAATACTTATTGAAGACTTCTGCCTTTTTTACAATATTATTAATACTTTGACCTTTTCCATCTAGTCATGGACCAACACCATTCTTAAAATTATGTTTGTTCCTTATATTTAAAAAAAGCCTTCTTGTTGTCCTTAGCTGTGCTGGCCATAGATTTCTCCTTGTATCCCTTTGCTTCCCTTATCAATTTTCTACAGTTCCTATGGGGACAGGAATGGGGTGAGGGTTTCCACACAGGGGACATACCTGTCCCCAGCCACTGTCTCAGAGCTCTCAGTTGGCATGTAGCTAGACATCAACGAATCTTTCAAATTCACACCATTCGAGGGAAACTCTGGACAGCCCCAGTGGTTCTGTGGGGAGAAACTCTGCTGGAGGGAAGCCCTGGGGGGGCTTGGCCATGGCAGGGTTCTCTCTCCACATGGGAAATAGCTCCCAAATGTATGTGAGCATTGTCAGTTTAGGGTTCCCTCTGGGGAGGGCCTCGCCCAGTGTTTCTTAAACTGTGTGCAAGGAGAACAACAGAGTTCAAAATGGCTGCGCTTAAAGGGGCAGGCCGCCCCTTTTCTTCTCCTCTATAACTTTCCCCTGACCCTTTTTTCCCTTCAATAACTTCCCCCCCGACCCTTCCCCCACTTTTTTTTCCCCTCAACAAAACATCCTTGGTGTTCCTCATAACAAACCTGTTTGGCTGGTGTTCCTCGGTGTTAACCACTGGCCTAGCCACAGGCCCAGCGAGATGGGTGACATCTCCCCGCCCATCCCCTGCCCCGCACATCCTCCCCTTCTCAGGGTCAGCCACTCCCGCTCAGTGCAGCCCTGGCTTAGCATGTGATGCCCTTGCTGGGAGCCAGCCCCTCCCCAGGTTCCCTCTCCCCCGGGTGGGCTGCACGTGGCGGGTGTGGCTTGAGCCCTGGGCCTGTATCTGCCCTGGGCCCCCTCTCACACCTGCGCCTTCCCCACCACCAGCGGAACAGGCCCTGGTGTGGGGGCAGGATCTGGCTCTGCTCATTGGGTTGCAGCACCCCTGCCCTGGGAGTCTCAGCACCCTCTGTCCCTGCCCCTGGCAGATGTGGGAGCTGGCATGAGCTGGGTGCTGTGTCCAGGGCTCAGACCCCCGGGCATGAAGGAACCCGGAGGGCAGAGAGCCAGGGGGCGGCAGGTGCTCACGCCAGCAGCATGTCCAGAAGCAGCTTGGCCTGGAGGGGCCTGGGGCTGCTGATGGGCCTGGACTTGGCTCCAGCTAGTGGCAGGGCCGGTGGGAGGGAGCCGGCTCCCAACAGCTGGATTCCAAAGGGACGCGAACAGCTGTGCTGTCAGTCACTGGCGCAGCGCCACGGCAGCGGGGTGGGGGGAGGGGAGAGGAGCGCTACCACCTGCAGCCCCTGCTCAGCTCGAGGGGCCACGGCCCCCCAGACGCCCCACGGGTCTCAGCCCCCCAGACGCCCCACGGGTCTCAGCTCCCCAGACACCCCACGGGTCTCAGCCCCCCAGACGCCCCATGGGTCTCAGCCCCCCAGACACCCCACGGGTCTCAGCCCCCCCAGACGCCCCACGGGTCTCAGCCCCCCCAGACGCCCCATGGGTCTCAGCCCCCCAGACACCCCACGGGTCTCAGCCCCCCCAGACGCCCCACGGGTCTCAGCTCCCCAGACGCCCCATGGGTCTCAGCCCCCCAGACGCCCCATGGGTCTCAGCTCCCCAGATGCCCCATGGGTCTCAGCCCCCCAGACACACCCCACGGGTCTCAGCCCCCCCAGACGCCCCATGGGTCTCAGCTCCCCAGATGCCCCATGGGTCTCAGCCCCCCAGACACACCCCACGGGTCTCAGCCCCCCCAGACGCCCCACGGGTCTCAGCTCCCCAGACGCCCCATGGGTCTCAGCTCCCCAGATGCCCCACGGGTCTCAGCCCCCCCAGACGCCCCACGGGTCTCAGCTCCCCAGACGCCCCATGGGTCTCAGCCCCCCAGATGCCCCACAGGTCTCAGCCCCCCCAGACGCCCCACGGGTCTCAGCCCCCCAGACGCCCCATGGGTCTCAGCCCCCCAGACACACCCCACGGGTCTCAGCCCCCCCAGACGCCCCATGGGTCTCAGCCCCCCAGACACACCCCACGGGTCTCAGCCCCCCAGACCCACCCCATGGGTCTCAGCTCCCCAGACGCCCCATGGGTCTCAGCCCCACAGACACACCCCACGGGTCTCAGCCCCCCCAGACGCCCCATGGGTCTCAGCCCCCCAGACGCCCCATGGGTCTCAGATGCCCCAGACACACCCCACGGGTCTCAGCCCCCCCAGATGCCCCATGGGTCTCAGCCCCCCCAGACACACCCCATGGGTCTCATCCCCCCAGACACACCCCACGGGTCTCAGCCCCCCAGATACACCCCACAGGTCTCAGCCCCCCCCAATGCCCCATGGGTCTCAGCCCCCCAGGGCCGGCCCACAACATTTTGGCACCTGAGGCATGGAGCTCAAATGACGCCCCCATGCCCCCTTTTCTCCTGCCTGCCTGTTCTGTCTCTTGTGCCGTCCTTCCTCCAGCACCGCACCCCCATCCCTGTGCATCTAGAGCAGCGAGGATCCATCTGCACCGGCAGCGACAGCGTTCTACACCCCGGGTCCTGGTGGTGCCCCCCACAGTCTGGCACCCGAGGCGGCCGCCTCAGTTCGCCCCATGGTAAGGCCAGCCCTGCAGCCCTCATGGGTCTCAGCCCCCCAGCTACCCCATGGGTCTCAGCCC
>NW_027466004.1:42500-106785 GCF_049634645.1 Pelodiscus sinensis
CGCCATAGGCTGGGAGGGGCGAGCCACTAACCGGAGCCGCAGCGGGTAGGGCCCGGCCAGACGCGCCCCCACCTGGAAACTTGACGCGGACCCGCAGCCTGGCACTGAGCGGCCAAGGACCGGGCCCCGCGGCCAGACCGCCCCGACGGAGGACGAGCCAGCCCCGGCCCGGCGAACAGCTGCTGCCAGGAGCCTCCGGGCAAAGCTCCGCGGCTAAGGGCGAGCGCCCGAGCCCCGCTGGTCTCCCCGGCCCGGCCGGCTCCGCGCAGCCTGAGAACAGCGGCGGCCGCGGGCCAATGCCCTCCCGGCCCCTCTGGCAGAGCCGTGCCGGGCTCCAGGGCAGGTCCAGCCCGTAGCCCGGGCCCGGCGCTTGTGCAGAGCCGGGCTGAGGATCCCCGGGGGCGGCCAGCCAGGCCCGCAGACCGAGCGCCCGCCCATCCTGGGGCTCAGCGCTACGAGCCCGGGCCAGGCCGCCTTGGGCTCCCCTAGACCCGGGAATCGGCCCTGCCCCAGCCCGGCCGCGGAGGGGTCGCCGGTTCGGGCTCCTCCCGGCCCACTGGCTGCCAAGCGCGTGTGCGGAGCGCCCCTGGGCGCTTCCAGGGAGCCTGCCCCTCGGCGCCCCCGTAGCGGGCCGGACGCGCCAGCAGCGGGGTCTGGGCAGAGGCCCCCTCCCACCGCCGCCAGCTCCCAAACTTTGCTCACACTCCCGCCGAGGCTCCTCCTACCCCGGTGCCCAATTAGTGGCTCCGGCCCTGTCCCTTTAAGGCTCCCGCGCCGGGCCAGCCAGGGGGAGGTTTTGGCGAGGACTGAACTCTGCGAGCGGCAGCGACGCGGGAGTTGGGGGCTCCCGGCCCGCGCTGCCCTGGCTCCTGGGCCCCGCCGGGGGCGCAGGGAGGTGGGCGTGTTGGCGGCGGCGGCTGCGATCCCGGGAGCGCGGACTCCGAGGGGGCCCGGCCCCATGGCCCGGGGGCGCTGCTGAGCCCCTGCCCGGCGGAGGACGCGGAGCAGGGGGCTGGCGGGGCTCCGCTCTCTGGAGCCATGACCTCGGCCGAGGAAGGGAAGGCGGCGGGGCCCCCCTTGCCTCCCGGCGGTCGGGAGAGACACAGGAGCCCGCTGGACCAGCTGCCGCCGCCGGCCAACTCCAGCAAGCCGCTCACCCCGTTCGGCATCGAGGACATCCTGAGCAAGCCGTCGGTGCGGGCCGGGCCCTGCGCCCCTTCGCCCCGGCTGCCGGACAACACGGGCGGGTCCGGAGCGCCGCGGAACGGCCTGCCCGCCCCGGCCTCGCCGCTCTGCGCCCTGGAGGAGCTGGCCAGCAAAACTTTCCAGGGGCTGGAGGTGAACGTGCTGCAGGCTGCGGAAGGTACCGGGCGCGGCGCGGCGGCACAGGACGGGGCCCGGGCAACGCGCGGCCGGGGGCTCCGGGCCCTGCTAGCTTCCCCGCCGGGCGGGAGCCCCGCGCTGACCCTGCCCGCCTCCGGCAGAGGGGAAGGGGAGGTGGCCCCGAAATGCGCCCGGCTCTTTCCGGGACGCCGGCGGCCCCGCGACTTCCCCCGCCAGGGGCCTGGGACACGCGTCTCCCCGAGGAAGCGCCAGCGCCAGCGCCAGGCCGCCAGCTGCAGGCGGGAGAGCCGAGGGGAACGGGGCCGGCGGGCGGGCTGAGATTTCCAGTCCCCCAGCGCGGTGGATCCCAGGCGGGTCCCTGCGCCCCGGGGCAGGGCAGAGGCCGGGCCGGGAGTGTCCTCGGGGACCTGCCGGCTTCTCAGCACAGACCGCGCCCCGGGCCGCGCTGGTTCCTGAGTGGCGGAGTCATAGGCCCAGGGATTCCTCCAGCCGCTCGGCCCAAGGCGCCGGAGCGCCCTGCGGCTCCTTTGTCAGTCGGGCCGCCCGAGAGGGGCCCGCTAGCGGGAGAGGTGGCGGCCGCTGCCGGGGCGAATGTCCGCGCCTGTCTGCGCCGAGATTTGCCCCCCCATAACCTACCCAGCTCGCTGGGCGGACAGACACACAGCTCACTCGGCGGACAGACACACAGACCCACACCGGACAGACACACAGCTCACTCGGCGAACAGACCCACAGACCCACACCAGACAGACACACAGCTCACTCGGCGGACAGACACACAGACCCACACCCCACAGACACACAGACCTACACCGGACAGACACACAGCTCACTCGGCGGACAGACACACAGACCCACACCGGACAGACACACAGCTCACTCGGCGGACAGACACACAGACCCACACCAGACAGACACACAGCTCACTCGGCGGACAGACACACAGACCCACACCGGACAGACACACAGACCCACACCAGACAGACACACAGCTCACTCGGCGGACAGACACACAGCTCACTCGGCGGAAAGACACACAGACCCACACCGGACCGACACACAGCTCACTCGGCGGACAGACGCACAGACCCACACCGGACCGACACACAGCTCACTCGGCGGAAAGACACACAGACCCACACCGGACCGACACACAGCTCACTCGGCGGACAGACACACAGACCCACACCGGACCGACACACAGCTCACTCGGCGGACAGACACACAGACCCACACCGGACCGACACACAGCTCACTCCGCGGACAGACACTCCGACCGACTCCGGACAGACACACAGCTCACTCGGCGGACCGACACCGAAAAGACACCCAGCTCGCTGGGCGGACAGACACACAGACCGACACCGGGCAGACACGCAGCTCGCTGGGCGGACAGACGCCCCGACCGACACGCGGCTTGCGGCCATGGCTGGCGGCTAGGCCGAACTTCGCCGCGGGGCTGTTTTCCTCCACCCGGGGAGCCGCGGCCTGGTCCGGGCCGGTTTGTCCCGAGCCTGCTGCAGTCCGCGGGGCGGTGCCGTCAGCGCTCCGCGTGTGGACGGGCCAGTTCGGTTCCCCCGCGCGCGAGAACCCGCCGCGAGCCGCCCCCCGCCCGGCTCTCCGTGGGCGGCCCGGGCCCCGCGCGCTGCGGCAGGTTTTCCGGGCCTCGCCCCGTTATCCCGACTGGCCGCGCTGCTCCCCCGCGCCGCGTGACACCCCGGGCTGCGCGCGGGGCCGGGACCCGCACTGGCGAGTTTCTCGCCCGCCGCCGGCGCTCAGAGCCGTTCCTCCCGCAGGTCGCGCCCCGCTACAACGAACGCGCCGGAGTCCAACCGCGCTGGTCGCTGCCGACCGGGCGGGTCTATCGGGGCCTTTTTTCTCTAACGGCCCGTGCCCCGCCAGGGCTCTGCGCGCCGCGGGACGGCCCGATGCCGCCAGAAAGCGCCCGGCCTGGCCTGCCCCTTCCCCGCGCGGCTAAGGCCGGGCCGGGCGCGCAAAGGCTCCGGGGGGCAGCTCTCGGGCGCGGCGGGGCGCGCAGTAATTGCTGGGGCGGTACGAAGCCCGGGTCCGCAGCGCGTTCGGGGCCCGCAGGCCCAGAGGCGCCGATTCCCGGGTTTGTAGCGGAGGAGCCGGGCTCAGTGTGAAAGCGGCCCCGGGCCGAGCCAGGCCTGCGGGGCGGGGAGCTGCGGGCCGGGCTGGCTGGGCCGCTCTCCAGGTGTAACAGCCTGGACCGCGCCGGGAGCTGCTCCGGGCACAAGCCGCTGCCGCGACCCGACCTCTAGCGCGGGAGCGGAGAGGAAAGCCCCGCGCTAGGACGGGCCTCCCGCGTCCAGGGCTGCCAGGTGCCGCGAGCGGAGCGAGCCTTAGACAATGCGGCCGCTGCCCGGGGCCACAGGCTCGCCGCGCCGTGCGGCTGCCCCTGCTTCCGGGGCCGAAGCGCCGGTCCCCGCCGCCGGGGGGAGAGACCCCAGCGCCGGCGGGGCCCCGTCCCGGAGCGCTCGCCGGGTCCCGCAGTTCTTTGTTCCCCACGGAGCCGGCGGGGTCCCCGCTCCGTCCGCCGAGCGAGCAGGGGCGTCCTCCCGCGCCTCGACCTCCGACAGGGCAGCGGCCGGCGGCTCCCAGCCGGCCAGCGAGGGAACCAGGCTGCAGCACCTGGGTGGGGGCAAGGCCCGGGCTGGGGGCCCCTTAGCCGCCCTGACCGCCCCCCTCTCCTGTCCCCCCGCAGGGCGCGAGCCGCTGGGCGCCGCTGGGCCCCGGCCGGCCGCCAAGAAGCGGCGCAAGTCGCGCACGGCCTTCACGGCGCAGCAGCTGTGCGCGCTGGAGCAGCGCTTCGTCCGGCAGAAGTACCTGGCGCCGGCCGACCGCGACCACCTGGCGCAGCAGCTGGGCCTGAGCCACGCGCAGGTCATCACCTGGTTCCAGAACCGCCGCGCCAAACTCAAGCGCGACCTGGAGGAGATGCGGGCGGACGTGGAGTCGCTCAAGACGCTGCCGCCCGCCGCCCTGCAGAGGCTGGCGGGCCTGGCCGAGCCCGCGGCCCCCGAGCCCGGCTCCGAGGAGGAGATCGAAGTGGACGACTAGGGCCGGGGGCCGGACCGGGCCTCCTGCCCCTGCCCTCGGAACTGAGAGCCTGGCGCTTGCCAGCACACCTCGGGGAGGGGCAGCCCCCGGGCCTTGCCCGCGCCCGCCCGCCCGCCCCGGTACGTCCCCCCCCACCGCCTGCCCGCCCCGGGTACTCCTTCCCTCTCCTCCCTCCGCCCGCCCCATACCCTGCCCGCCCCGGTACGTCCCCCCCACCGCCTGCCCGCCCCGGGTACTCCTTCCCCTCTCCTCCCTCCGCCCGCCCCATACCCTGCCCGCCCCGGTACGTCCCCCCCACCGCCTGCCCGCCCCGGGTACTCCTTCCCCTCTCCTCCCTCCGCCCGCCCCATACCCTGCCCGCCCCGGTACGTCCCCCCCACCGCCTGCCCGCCCCGGGTACTCCTTCCCCTCTCCTCCCTCCGCCCGCCCCATACCCTGCCCGCCCCGGTACGTCCCCCCCACCGCCTGCCCGCCCCGGGTACTCCTTCCCCTCTCCTCCCTCCGCCCGCCCCATACCCTGCCCGCCCCGGTACGTCCCCCCCACCGCCTGCCCGCCCCGGGTACTCCTTCCCCTCTCCTCCCTCCGCCCGCCCCATACCCTGCCCGCCCCGGTACGTCCCCCCCCACCGCCTGCCCGCCCCGGGTACTCCTTCCCCTCTCCTCCCTCCGCCCGCCCCATACCCTGCCCGCCCCGGTACGTCCCCCCCACCGCCTGCCCGCCCCGGGTACTCCTTCCCCTCTCCTCCCTCCGCCCGCCCCATACCCTGCCCGCCCCGGTACGTCCCCCCCCACCGCCTGCCCGCCCCGGGTACTCCTTCCCCTCTCCTCCCTCCGCCCGCCCCATCCCCTGCCCGCCCCCGGTACGTCTCCCGCTCCGCCTGCCCGCCCCGGGTACCTATCCTCGCTCCTGCTCTTCCCCCCCACCTACCCGCCGGGGTGCTCCTCCCCCGCCTGCCCTCCTTCCCCCCTCCTGCCCAGCCCCCCTCCTGCGCGGGCCCCCTTCTCTGACTGGAACCTGACTGCCCCACCCTGGCCATATCATCCCTCCTTGCTCCCGCCCAGCCCGGGGAACCCCCCAGCCCGGCCCCGCCCCCTCCAGCCCCCCTGGGCAATTGGTGCAATTTCATTTTTTTTATTTTATTTTCTAGCGTCGTCTGGTCCCGGCGGTGGCCCTGCCCCGGGCTGCTCCCTGCCGCGGGCGGGGGGGGGCCGCTCCGGGAGTCGGTGAAAGGAATAAGGGGGCGCGCCCGGCCGGCCCCGCCCCTGCTCTCCCCGCGGGCCGCCCCCGGGTGTAAATAGTTTGAATAAACGGAGACACCTTATCACCAGCCGCCGCGGGTCTCTCTGCCCCCGGGGGTGCGGGCCGGGCGGGACCCACCGTCATGTGACAGAGCAGCCGGCTCCGACTCAGTGGGGACCGGCCGGGCGGGCCCGTATGGTTTGCGGGTCGCGGCAGCCCAGCCAGGCTCCCCCCCCCCCATCTGCGCCAGGCGTGGGGGGCGAGGGAGCCACCGGCTAGTCGGTTCCCGCGCCTCTTGCTCCGGCCGCGGCTCATTGGTAACGGGTGAGGGGCGTCCGGGTCCTTTCTTCGCCCCGCGCAACCCAGCTTCGCGCCCCCCCCCGGAGATCGGAGCGCCCTGGGGCCCCCGCCCCGAGATCAAAGCGCCCTGCCCTCCCCCCAGATCAGAGCCCCTTGGGTCCGCCCCGGAGGTCCGAGCGCCCTGCCTCCCCCCCATCAGAGCGCCTGCCTCCCTGGAGATCGGCGCGCCCTGCCCCCCGCCCCCCCCCCCCCGGAGATCAGAGCGCCCTGGGGCCCCGCCCCGGAGATCAAAGTGCCCCCGCCCCCATTAGAGCGCCCCTCCCCCGTCACTTGCCCATGGGCCCCTCCCCCCCTTAGAGTCCTCCAGCTCCGCCCCCACCCCCCGACGTGCGCGTCCCTTTCTATTGTTTGTCTCTGCCGCCTCCAGCCCTTTGTTTTCGCGCTGGCTGGCTGGGCCGGGCGAGGAAGGCCGAGCAGTACTGGGAAGGGCTCGGTGGCAGCTCATGGGGCAGACTGGGGAGTATAGGGGTGGCTCTGGCTGCAGCCTGGGCCCGCTGGGGAGGTGACCACGTCGGGGTCTGAGCTGCCGACCGGCCGGGGACAAGGTGCCTTGGGCTCCCCAGGCTCAGCGCAGGGGAAACTGAGGCTGCTGCACCGTGGATTCTGTGCAGCGAACGGGGCGCAGCCTTAGGGTGACCGTATCTCTCAGGGGGAAATGGGACCCGCGTGGGGCTGGCCCGAGCTCCCCCCAGCCCTGCCCTCCCCCGCGAGACTGGTGTTGGCCGCTGGAATCCGCCCTCAGGCCCCCCACAACCGCCGCTCCCCCCCTGACCCGGGGACAGCTGCAGGCCGCAGGCCGAAAGGCGCTGGAGCGGCAGGAGCTGGTGCGGGGGCTGCCACAGGCCCCTTGCCCCCCCTGACGCCTGTTCTGTCCCCCACAGAGGGGCTCTGGCCCCTCCCTGATGGGCGCCTCCTTCCTCCACAGACTGCAGGCTCCCAACACAGCCCGGGGTGTGTGCGTGTCAGTGAGTGTGTCACGTGTGCAAGACAGCGTGTCAGTGAGCCCGTGTGTGAGTGTGTGTCAGTGAGCCTGTGTGTGAGTGTGTGTCAGTGAGTGTCACGTGTGCAAGACAGCGTGTCAGTGAGCCCGTGTGTGAGTGTGTCAGTGAGCCTGTGTGTGAGTGTGTGTCAGTGAGTGTCACGTGTGCAAGACAGCGTGTCAGTGAGCCCGTGTGTGAGTGCGTCAGTGAGTGTGTCACGTGTGCAAGACAGCGTGTCAGTGAGCCCGTGTGTGAGTGTGTGTGAGCCTGTGTGTGAGTGTGTGTCAGTGAGTGTCACGTGTGCAAGACAGCGTGTCAGTGAGCCCGTGTGTGAGTGCGTCAGTGAGTGTGTCACGTGTGCAAGACAGCGTGTCAGTGAGCCCGTGTGTGAGTGTGTGTCAGTGAGCCCGTGTGTGTGAGTGTGTGTCAGTGAGCCTGAGTGTGAGTGTGTGTCAGTGAGTGTGTCACGTGTGCAAGACAGCGTGTCAGTGAGCCCGTGTGTGAGTGTGTGTCAGTGAGCCTGAGTGTGAGTGTGTGTCAGTGAGTGTGTCACGTGTGCAAGACAGCGTGTCAGTGAGCCCGTGTGTGTGTGTGTCAGTGAGCCCGTGTGTGTGAGTGTGTGTCAGTGAGCCCGAGTGTGAGTGTGTGTCAGTGAGTGCGTGTCAGTGAGCCTGTGTGTGAGTGTGTGTCAGTGAGTGTGTCACGTGTGCAAGACAGCGTGTCAGTGAGCCCGAGAGTGTGTCAGTGAGCCTGTGTGTGAGTGTGTGTCAGTGAGTGTGTCACGTGTGCAAGACAGCGTGTCAGTGAGCCCGAGAGTGTGTCAGTGAGCCTGTGTGTGAGTGTGTGTAGCGTGTAGGTCAGCGTGTGTGGCAGTGAGTGTGTGTCAGTGTGTGTAGCCCTGAGAAGCTGCATGTCAGTGCACGTGGCTGTACATGCATGTCGGTGCGTTCAGTGAGTGCGTTGGTGTCAATGAGGGCTCGTGTGTCAGTGTGTGTCTGTCCTTTGCCCTCCAGTGCTCTCAGGGCTCTGTGCTGCAGCTGGCGGGGGGGCGGTTCAGGATGCACGAGGTGGCTGCATTAGTGCGGGGGGGGCGGTTCAGGATGCACGAGGTGGCTGCATTAGTGCGGGGGGGCGGTTCAGGATGCACGAGGTGGCTGCATTAGTGCGGGGGGGGCGGTTCAGGATGCACGAGGTGGATGCATTAGTGCGGGGGGGGGGGCGGTTCAGGATGCACCGGGGTGGCTGCATTAGTGCGGGGGGGGTGGTTCAGGATGCACCGGGGTGGCTGCATTAGTGCGGGGGGGGGCGGTTCAGGATGCACCGAGGTGGCTGCATTAGTGCGGGGGGGGCGGTTCAGGATGCACGAGGTGGCTGCATTAGTGCGGGGGGGGGCGGTTCAGGATGCACGAGGTGGCTGCATTAGTGCGGGGGGGGCGGTTCAGGATGCACGAGGTGGCTGCATTAGTGCGGGGGGGGGGCGGTTCAGGGTGCACGAGGTGGCTGCATTAGTGCGGGGGGGGGCGGTTCAGGATGCACGAGGTGGCTGCATTAGTGCGGGGGGGGGCGGTTCAGGATGCACGAGGTGGCTGCATTAGTGCGGGGGGGGCGGTTCAGGATGCACCGGGGTGGCTGCATTAGTGCGGGGGGGGGGGGCGGTTCAGGATGCACCGGGGTGGCTGCATTAGTGCGGCTGGGGGGGGGGTCAGGATGCACGAGGTGGCTGCATTAGTGCGGGGGGGGGCGGTTCAGGATGCACGAGGTGGCTGCATTAGTGCGGGGGGGGGCGGTTCAGGGTGCACGAGGTGGCTGCATTAGTGCGGCTGGGGGGGGTCAGGATGCACCGGGGTGGCTGCATTAGTGCGGCTGGGGGGGGTCAGGATGCACGAGGTGGCTGCATTAGTGCGGCTGGGGGGGGTCAGGATTCACCGGGGTGGCTGCATTAGTGCGGCTGGGGGGGGTCAGGATGCACCGGGGTGGCTGCATTAGTGCGGGGGGGGCGGTTCAGGGTGCACGAGGTGGCTGCATTAGTGCGGGGGGGGGCGGTTCAGGGTGCACGAGGTGGCTGCATTAGTGCGGGGGGGGGCGGTTCAGGATGCACGAGGTGGCTGCATTAGTGCGGGGGGGGGCGGTTCAGGGTGCACGAGGTGGCTGCATTAGTGCGGGGGGGGCGGTTCAGGATGCACGAGGTGGCTGCATTAGTGCGGGGGGGGCGGTTCAGGATGCACGAGGTGGCTGCATTAGTGCGGGGGGGGCGGTTCAGGATGCACGAGGTGGCTGCATTAGTGCGGCTGGGGGGGGTCAGGATGCACGAGGTGGCTGCATTAGTGCGGCTGGGGGGGGTCAGGATTCACCGGGGTGGCTGCATTAGTGCGGCTGGGGGGGGTCAGGATTCACCGGGGTGGCTGCATTAGTGCGGCTGGGGGGGGTCAGGATTCACCGGGGTGGCTGCATTAGTGCGGCTGGGGGGGGTCAGGATGCACCGGGGTGGCTGCATTAGTGCGGCTGGGGGGGGTCAGGATGCACCGGGGTGGCTGCATTAGTGCGGGGGGGGGCGGTTCAGGATGCACGAGGTGGCTGCATTAGTGCGGGGGGGGGCGGTTCAGGATGCACGAGGTGGCTGCATTAGTGCGGGTGGGGGCGGTTCAGGGTGCACGAGGTGGCTGCATTAGTGCGGGGGGGGCGGTTCAGGGTGCACGAGGTGGCTGCATTAGTGCGGGGGGGGGCGGTTCAGGGTGCACGAGGTGGCTGCATTAGTGCGGGGGGGGCGGTTCAGGGTGCACGAGGTGGCTGCATTAGTGCGGGGGGGGCGGTTCAGGGTGCACGAGGTGGCTGCATTAGTGCGGGGGGGGCGGTTCAGGGTGCACGAGGTGGCTGCATTAGTGCGGGGGGGGGCGGTTCAGGATGCACGAGGTGGCTGCATTAGTGCGGGGGGGGCGGTTCAGGATGCACGAGGTGGCTGCATTAGTGCGGCTGGGGGGGGTCAGGATGCACGAGGTGGCTGCATTAGTGCGGCTGGGGGGGGTCAGGATACACCGGGGTGGCTGCATTAGTGCGGGGGGGGGGCGGTTCAGGATGCACGAGGTGGCTGCATTAGTGCGGGGGGGGGGCGGTTCAGGATTCACCGGGGTGGCTGCATTAGTGCGGGGGGGGCAGTTCAGGATGCACGAGGTGGCTGCATTAGTGCGGCTGGGGGGGGTCAGGATGCACCGGGGTGGCTGCATTAGTGCGACGGGGGTGGAGTGCCACGGCCCCGCCCGCCCCGCCCGATGGATTAGGTCTGGCTCCGGCTCAGCGCGGCCCCGCCGAAAGGGGATTTCAATTGAACTGCGGACCCGGAGCCGGTCTGAGCTACACATGTGCGCGGCAGCCTGCGCCCCTCCCCCCAGCTGCCTGCCCCTGCGGGATGTCACAGCCAGCTGATGTCACAGTGCAGGCGGTGATGTCACAGCCAGCTGATGTCACAGTGCAGGCGGTGATGTCACAGCCAGCTGATGTCACAGTGCAGGCGGGTGATGTCACAACCAGCTGATGTCACAGTGCAGGCGGTGATGTCACAGCCAGCTGATGTCACAGGACGCTGGGGGGTTCCCAGATTTCCCGGAGGAGCCAAGCGCACCCGTACGAGCCCCCCCCCCTCCCCGCCCCCGAGACGGGCTACGGGAGCCGCGCGGGCCTTTGTTGCGGGTCTCACACCGCAGCGCTCGGCAGAACTCACAAGTCGGCCGGGTGCCAGGTACCCAGCAGCGCGGCCATGCCCCTTGTGCCAGGTACTGGTGCAAGAGTTCAGACAGCCGAGCCCGCAGCGGACCCGCTGGGTGACTTGTCCCGCCCCCCCCCCGCCCCCCCGCGCACCGAGCCCGCAGCGGACCCGCTGGGTGACTTGTCCCGCTCCCCCCCCCCCCGCGCCGAGCCCGCAGCGGGACCCGCTGGGTGACTTGTCCCGCCCCCTCCCCCCCCCCCGCACCGAGCCCGCAGCGGACCCGCTGGGTGACTTGTCCCGCCCCTCCCCCCCCCCCGCGCGCCGAGGCCCGCAGCGGACCCGCTGGGTGACTTCGTCCCGCCCCCCCCCCCGCACCCGAGCCCGCAGCGGACCCGCTGGGTGACTTGTCCCGCCCCCCCCCCCCCCGCGCCGAGCCCGCAGCGGACCCGCTGGGTGACTTGTCCCGCCCCCCCCCCGCGCCGAGCCCGCAGCGGACCCGCTGGGTGACTTGTCCCGTCCCCCCCCCAGCACCGTGCCCGCAGCGGACCCGCTGGGTGACTTGTCCCGCCCCCCCCCGCACCGAGCCCGCAGCGGACCCGCTGGGTGACTTGTCCCGCCCCCCCCCCGCGCCGAGCCCGCAGCGGACCCGCTGGGTGACTTGTCCCGCCCCCCCCCCCCCCCCCGCGCCGAGCCCGCAGCGGACCCGCTGGGGTGACTTGTCCCGCCCCCCCCCCCGCGCCGAGCCCGCAGCGGACCCGCTGGGTGACTTGTCCCGCCCCCCCCCCCCGCGCCGAGCCCGCAGCGGAGCCGCTGGGTGACTTGTCCCGCCCCCCCCCCCCCCGCACCGAGCCCGCAGCGGAGCCGCTGGGTGACTTGTCCCGCCCCCCCCCCCCCGCACCGAGAGCCCGCAGCGGAGCCCGCTGGGTGACTTGTCCCGCCCCCCCCCCCCCCCGCACCGAGCCCGCAGCGGACCCGCTGGGTGACTTGTCCCCGCCCCCCCCCCCCCCCGCACCGAGCCCGCAGCGGACCCGCTGGGTGACTTGTCCCGCCCCACCCCCCCCGCACCGAGCCCGCAGCGGACCCGCTGGGGTGGACTTGTCCCGCCCCCCCCCCCCGCACCGAGCCCGCAGCGGACCCGCTGGGTGACTTGTCCCGCCCCCCCCCCCCCCGCACCGAGCCCGCAGCGGACCCGCTGGGTGACTTGTCCCGCCCCCCCCCCCCCCGCGCCGAGCCCGCAGCGGACCCGCTGGGTGACTTGTCCCGCCCCCCCCCCCCCCCCCGCGCCGAAGCCCGCAGCGGACCCGCTGGGTGACTTGTCCCGCCCCCCCCCCCCGCACCGAGCCCGCAGCGGACCCGCTGGGTGACTTGTCCCGCCCCCCCCCCCCCCGCACCGAGCCCGCAGCGGACCCGCTGGGTGACTTGTCCCGCCCCCCCCCCCCCCCCCGCACCGAGCCCGCAGCGGACCCGCTGGGTGACTTGTCCCGCCCCCCCCCCGCGCCGAGCCCGCAGCGGACCCGCTGGGTGACTTGTCCCCGCCCCCCCCCCCCCCCGCACCGAGCCCGCAGCGGACCCGCTGGGTGACTTGTCCCGCCCCCCCCCCCCGCACCGAGCCCGCAGCGGACCCGCTGGGTGACTTGTCCCGCCCCCCCCCCCCCCCGCACCGAGCCCGCAGCGGACCCGCTGGGTGACTTGTCCCCCCCCCCCCCCCCCCACGCCGAGCTCGCAGCGGACCCGCTGGGTGACTTGTCCCGCCCCCCCCCCCGCGCCGAGCCCGCAGCGGACCCCGCTGGGCCGAGCCATGAGACGGCCTCCAAGAGGGGGAGCAGCCGCCGCGGCGCCGGGAGGCCTTGGGGAGCCCGGGCGCGGCTGGGAAAGTTCTTGCCCGGCGGCTGAGGCCCGGCGAGGGGCCGCTACCGCTCTGCTGAGCCCAGGGGCTGGGCCGGAGGCGGCTCCGGCCGCAGCTCGGCCGGGCCCAGGCGCGTCTGGGGGCCAAGTCGCCCCCTGAAACACGCGGCCGGGCCGAGACTCCCCCCGAGACACGTCGAGCCGCAGGCTGGAAAGCGCCCGGGCTCGCGCAGCGGGATGGGCCTGAGCCTCGGCCCCCGGGGGCTCCCGCAGCCGCCCTGGGCAAACAGCCCTGCCCCCCGTGGCTGTGACAGCGGGGGGCGGGGCAGGTGTCTGGAACAGCCTGGCCACCCGAGAGCAGAAAGTTACAGGGACCCACCCGAGCCCCTGCCCCAGGCTGACCCCCGTATGGGGGCAACAGGCCTGTCCCCAGTGGCTTGAGGTACCCCCCGGACACCCTCTTTCCCTCGGCAGCCCCTCCCTGCAGGCCCAGCTCGCCAACCCCAGCAGCAAACCCATGCCCCTCTGTGACTAGTGGGGATGCCTTGCTGGTTGCTGTGCTGGGCAGTGGGCTGTGGGTGACCTCTGCTGGCTGCAGCCGGGCCCGGCAGGGCAGGGGGTGAGTCATTATGCAAAGAGGGTCTCAACCAGCTACCCCCGTGGAGAGGAACAAAGGAAGGGGGAATGCGGCCCTGGCTGGGGGGGCGGGGCTGGAAGCGAGTTAGTTTCGGTCTGGGATCATGGAGGAAGCAAGCCTAGGCAACAGGCTGGGATTTAGGGGCCCCAGGCTCCCCCATCTCAAGGGGGCTGAGGCATCCCAGGCCTGCCCTGGAACCAGATTCCATCTGTGCTGGGCTGTATCCTGGAGGAGCAATAAACTCCCCTGTTCTACTGGCTGGGGGAGTCTGTTTGTGCCACTATGGGGGTGCAGGAGATGGGAAAAAACCCCAACGCGCCGTCACACACCTCACCTGCCCCCATCTCACTCTGGCTCTGCCCTTCAGGAAGGAGTCTGTGGGTGTGTGCCTGTATGTAACACTGGGGGGTGGAGTGTAGGTAACTCAATGTACATGTATCTGTGTGTGTGTGTAGTGATAGAAATGTAGCCGTGTTAGTCTGGGGTAGTTGAAGCAAAATGCAGGACAATGTAGCACTTTAAAGACTAACAAGATGGTTTATTAGATGATGAGCTTTCGTGGGCCAGACCCACTTCCTCAGATCAAATAGTGGAAGAAAGTAGTCACAACCATATATACCAAAGGATACAATTAAAATGTGTGTGTGTTGTGTGTGTGTGTGTGTGTGTGTGTGTGTGTGTGTGTGTGTGTGTGTGTACTTGTATCTCCACATGAACCCTCCATGCTCACACAGCCAGCTATCCCTACATCCCCCCTGCTGTCCCCAGGCCCCCCCTCATACCTCTCACCTTCAGCTGCCTAGCCCCACACACTGGCACATACACCCCCTAACAGGGCCCAGCCCACATATAGCTGTCTGCCTGTCCCTGCCCTAGCTACCCGATCTAGGGTTTATACCCTTTTGTCTCCGGTCAGGTGACTGGGTCGTGCCCATCCCCAGGGCGGCTGATCTGCCCTGAGGGGCTGCCTGTCTGCGGGAGGGGGGGGGGGGTCTGACAGCTTCAGCCCAGCCAGGCCCCTCCCTTCACTCGCTCAGTGTTTTCCTCGTCCAATTTTCTGGCTGATTAACTCCGCTGCTGTTTCCTGACAACCTCTGCTGCTGGTATTAATTTCTTGTAACTAGTGATTAATTACTGGCGCTCCCCTCTCCTCGCGCCCATTTACATATTCATCAGAGCCCCTTGGCTGGCCTGGCTGCCCCTAAGACGGGGGCTCCCGCCGCCTGCAACTGGCATTACAGAGCCCCCCTCCTTCCCGGCAAACAGCGGGGAACCAAGAGGCTCGGGTTGCCCCCACACTCCGCCGCCCAGCCGCGTGCGTACCCCTCTTCACGTGCACCCGCGTACCCCCGTGCGTACCCCTCTTCACGTGCACCCGCGTACCCTCGTGCGTACCCCTCTACATGTGCACCCGCGTACCCCCGTGCGTACCCCTCTACACGTGCACCCGCGTACCCTCGTGTGTACCCCTCTTCACGTGCACCCGCGTACCCCCGTGCGTACCCCTCTACACGTGCACCCGCGTACCCTCGTGTGTACCCCTCTTCACGTGCACCCGCGTACCCCCGTGCGTACCCCTCTTCACGTGCACCCGCGTACCCTCGTGTGTACCCCTCTTCACGTGCACCCGCGTACCCCCGTGCGTACCCCTCTACACGTGCACCCGCGTACCCCCGTGTGTACCCCTCTTCACGTGCACCCGCGTACCCCCGTGCGTACCCCTCTACACGTGCACCCGCGTACCCTCGTGTGTACCCCTCTTCACGTGCACCCGCGTACCCCCGTGCGTACCCCTCTACACGTGCACCCGCGTATCCCCGTGCCCAGCCGCGCTCGTATCCCTCTTCACGTGCACCCGCGTACCCCAGTGCCCAGCCGCGCGCATACCCCTCTTCACGTGCACCCGCGTACCCCCGTGCCCAGCCGCGCTCGTACCCCTCTTCACGTGCACCCGCGTACCCCCGTGCCCAGCCGCGCGCATACCCCTCTTCACGTGCACCCGCGTACCCCCGTGCCCAGCCGCGCTCGTACCCCTCTTCACGTGCACCCGCGTATCCCCGCGTCCAGCCGCGTGCGCACCCCTCTTCACATGCACCCGCGTATCCCTGCGCGTACCCCTCTTCACGTGCACCCGCGAACCCCCGCGCCCAGCCGCGCGCGCACCCATTCCCGCGCACACCCTTACACACGCGCGCACCCTAGTGCGGCCTATGGAGTGCGAGGCAGGGCCAGGGCTGGATGAAGGGGGGGGCTAGCCCGGCAGCTGCCCGGGGCGCCAACCGATGGGGGGCGCCTGATGGCAGCTGTAAGGGGCGCCGCGTGCTCAGCCGCACGACGCCCCTTAGAGCCGCCATCAGGCGCCGCGCGCCCAAGGTTCCTCACGTGCCCGGTTGCAGCTGTAAGGTGCGCGGGGGGGGGGGGGGGGGGCAGGAATGGCCCGAGCCGGCCCTGGGCAGGGCCTTTGCTCCAGCTCCTGCCACTTGAGAGCCACCGAGGCTGGGGAAACAAGTTAAACTCTCCAGGACCCCACTTCCTCCGCAGTGCGCAGGCTCCCCGCGGACAGATGGGAAACTGAGGCACGGGGCAGCAACCCCTGTCAGAGATGGGAACGGAGCCAAGGCACCGGCTTTCCTGTAGTCCGGGCCCTTTCCCCCAGCAGCCCCTAGGGCGCCCCACCTCGGGGGCTCCCACTTAAGCATCGTTATGGTCACCCCACACGGTCAGAGCCATGCTCCGAGCTCAGTCAGGTCGCTGCCCTTGTGAGCCAGGCGGGAATCCATGGCAGTGCCCCGGAGCCAGTGGGGGGTAGGGGGTGCAGTGGAGAGCGCCCCTGTGCCAGTGGGGTGCAGGGGGTGCAGTGGAGAGCGCCCCAGCGCCAGTGGGGGGCAGGGGGTGCTGTGGAGAGCGCCCCAGCGCCAGTGGGGGGCAGGGGGTGCAGTGGAGAGCGCCCCAGCGCCAGTGGGGGGCAGGGGGTGCAGTGGAGAGCGCCCCAGAGCAAGTGGGGGGCAGGGGGTGCTGTGGGAGGCGGCCCAGTGCCAGTGGGGGGCAGGGGGTGCAGTGGAGAGCGCCCCAGTGCCAGTGGGGGCAGGGGGTGCAGTGGAGAGCGCCCCAGCGCCAGTGGGGGGCAGGGGGTGCAGTGGAGAGAGCCCCTGTGCCAGTGGGGGGCAGGGGGTGCAGTGGAGAGCGCCCCAGTGCCAGTGGGGGCAGTGGAGAGTGTCCCGGTGCCAGTGGGGGGCAGGGGGTGCAGTGGAGAGCGCCCCAGTGCCAGTGGGGGCAGTGGAGAGTGTCCCGGTGCCAGTGGGGGGCAGGGGGGGCACTGGGCGGCGCCCCGGTGCCAGTGGGGGTGCGGTGGGACGCGGCAGTGCTCAGCCCTCGCACTAGGCTCGTTCCGAGGGCAGCGCAGACTACATTTCCCGGCATGCCGTTCTCCGGAGTGGGAGGCGGCGTTGCATGCCGGGAGCTGTAGTCTACTCGGCAGGGCATATGGGCGCCCCCTGGCGGCAGGATTTAGCGCATCCAGCTCACGGCTCAGCTGGTGGCCAGACCCGGCGGGGCGGCCGCTCCCCGGCCCCAGCGCCGGGGAAAGCAGCGGACACTGGGGGGCAGCGGGGGCTGCTCCAGCTGCGGGGGACGAGCCTGGGGTGCCCCCGGGGTGTGGGCTCCCTGCGGTGTGTTGTGGGACACGTGTTGAGGGGGTGTCCTGGCCAGGCCTTAAGGGCGAGATGGGCAGGTGAGTCCTGGTGCAGGGACAGAGGCCGGCTCCCTGAGCCAGCAAGAGGCCAGTCGCTCAGACAGCCCCAGGCGAGTCTGGCAAGGGCTGCAGGAGAGCCCAGGGAGTGACAGGTCGCACTAGGTCCTGTGACCTGCCCTGTGGCCTCATTCAGATCAGCAGCCCGTCCCCTGCCAAAGCAACCACACGGGTCCTAGCCAGCCCACCTGTCCTCAGGCGGCCCAGCCCTGGCCCTGTTCTCCCTGCGCTGGGGCAGGGGCCGGGCGCGGGAGAGAAGCTCTGAGCATGCCCCCAGGGCAGGGACCCGCAGGACACACTCTGCCCCGGGGTGGGCGGTGGCCCAGGCTGAGCCGAACAGGGCAGGGGTCACTCTGATGCAGCGTAAGCCCTGGGAAGGGTCAGTGAGGGGCTAGAGAGGGCACAAGGGCTGGTTGAATCTCTTTGGACTTGTTCCCCTGGAAAGGGCTTAGACTTTGTGAGATGTGGCCAGTGCCTCCAGGCCCAGCAGCCCGCTGTGAGGAAGGGGGGATTCTGTTCACTTTGTTACATTGCATGTGAGTAACCCCCTGCACATGCCTCAGTTTCCCTGGCCCCTGCACCACTGCCTAGAGGCGATGGGGGTTGGGGTGCAGTGTCCATGGAGAGAGGCTGCCCGGCCCCCTGCATATGCACAAAGGCCAGTCCCCAAGCCTTTGTAAAACGCAGTGAAACACATTTGCAGGGAATTAACTATTGACATTGAAATGGTTTTTCCGATTTAAAGTCACCTGGCTTGTTCAGGGTTTGAAGCAGAACTCTGTTAGATCAGTGGTTCCCAGCCGCTGCGCCGCGGACTGGTGCTGGGCTATGCTCATGCTGGCTGCCCTGGTGGAGCCCGGCTGTGGCCCAGTTGGCTTCAGCTCCGGCTGCCGCACTGGAAGCTGGCTGCTCGTGACAGCGCCGGGGCACCAAAATTGGGGCAGGGGAGCCAAAGCGCAAGCTGTCCGGGAGAGAGAAAACCAGTGGCGGCTGAAGGTATCAGGACTGTGGCCTCTAGGGCTTCCAGGGCAAGTGTGGGCTATGAGGAGCGCTTACAAAGACTAGGGCTTTAAACTTAGCCAGGAGGAGTCTGTGAGAGCATCTATAACGTCATGACTGGCTTGCAGAAAGTGAATAAGGAAAAGTTATTTACCTGTTCCCGTCCCACAAGAACTTAATGAAATTAATGGGCAGCAGGTTTACAACAAACAAAAGAGGATTTCTTCATGCAATGCGCGATCAACCTGTGGAACTCCTTGCCAGAGGATGTTGTGAAGACCAGGACTTTAACGGGGTTCAAAAAAGAGCTCGATAGATTGATGGCGGACAGATCCATCGATGGCTATTAGCCAGGCGGGGCAAGGACGTGTCCCTAGCCTCTCTTTGTCAGAGGCTGGGAATGGGGGACAGGGGAGGAATCACGTGATGGTTCACTGTTCTGTCCCCTCCCTCTGGGGCACCTGGCACTGGCCCCTGTGGGCGACAGGCCCCTGGGCTGATGGACCGTTGGTCTGACCCAGTCTGGCCGCTCTTAGGTCCCACAATGGCTATTGGCCGGGAGGGGTAGGAATGGTGCACAAAGGCCAGAGGAGGGGGCTGGGGCCAGGCTGCTGGAAGTGGGTCTCAGAGGACGTGGGGGGCTCTGGGCTCCCCTATCCCAAAGATGGATTGTCCTGAATGTCTCTGTTTCCTGGGCCCTGCCACGGCTGGGGGGCAGGGCCCAGCGGCTCCCCCCTCGGTGACGGCCGCTCAGCAGTGGCTGCAGAGACAAGCCATTGGGGCTCCAGGGAGAGCCCGAGAGGGAATCCAGCGCGGGGGCTGGCATGCTGACTCCTGGGCCGGGCACAGGGCTGGCTCAGCACCCACCCGGCCAAGCACCCAGACCCCTCCACTGGCCTGTGCATGGCAGGACTCGGCCAGGCCTGGGGCCCACTGACCACAGGAGCCTCGTGGCCTCCCTGCTGTCCTTTGGAGAGCTGCAGAGCAGAGCAGGGGGCAGCAGCCCCTCTGGGCCTAGAATCAAGGGGAGCCCCAGCGACCACGATTCTCCGCATATCGTCAGCCCTCGCGGAGCAGCCGGAGCCGGACCTGGTCACAGCCTGCCTGGGACCCGTCAGCCCTGCAGATACGGCCCTGCCTGGCCGAGAGGGGTCTCCTACCACCCAGCGGAGGTGTCTCCTGGGGGCCCGGGGACTGGCCAGGCCTGGACCTGCTGCTGAGTTGTGTGTGGCCCGGGAGAACAGCCGGTGCAGGGCGACCCTCGTCCCCTTCTTGCTGGTGTCTGAGGAAACACGGGAGCAGAGCGTCCCCCCGGCGCGTGACGGGGCTGGGAGGCAGGGGCAGGGTTAGGGCTAAAGGCATCAGAGCAGCAGTCTGGGCGAGGGACGTCCCATCTCTCAGGGCAGCAGCCAGAGGCATGGCAGGGGTCCTGGGGCCTGTTCAGTCTGTTGGGGTCCCTGCTGGCTTTGTCGGGGGCAGCTCATCTCATGTAGGGGCTGCCGACATCCCGTGATGCTCGGCCGAGCGGGGCAGGACGAGAGACTCAGGCCGGCGGAGCAGCGCCCCCAGGCAGCCCGGCAGCGCGAGAGCTGAGGATCCGGCCCAGCCGAGCGTCCCGTGGGCACCTGCGCCAGCCGGTTCCCTGCTGCCCCGCGGGGTTGCCGGCAGCGGCCGAAGCCCGTGGGCGGGTAGAGCCGGGCCAGGCTTTCCCGCTGGGGCTCTCAGCAGAGCCGGTGGGGGGCGGTTCCAGGGACCCTCCAGCAGCAGAACAGCGCAGCTCAATCCAGCCCCCCACGGAGGGCAAAAAGCCACAGATCCGGCCCGACCCGGCCCAGGCTCTGATTGGCCCATGGGCAGATCCTGGTCCCGCCCCCAGCGTGCTGCCTCGGAGCGGGAGGGGGCGCGAGCCCTTCACCTGCTTCCATTGACGGGCTGGCGCCGTCCCGCCCCTCGCCTGGCAGCCCCGGGGGGGGGCAGCCCTTTGGCAGAAGCTGCTGGAGGGGACCATGCATCTCCCTCAATGCGCCGGGGCGCCGGGAGCTGCGACCCCTTCCAGCCGAATCGGGGGGCTCCTGGGCAGGCAGAGATGGGGGGATGGACGCCGGCAGCCTGGCTCCTGCCCTACCGCCGCTCCCAGGCCTTGCTGAGCCCCTGCCCCACTGCCCCAGGGCGGGACGTGCTGGGAGGTGCCCAGACACCGGGCTCAGCCTGCCAGGATGGAGCTGCCTCCGCTTTCTCCTGACCCTCTCCCGCCTGGCCTGGCTCCCGCTTCCTGCTCCCATCGCGGCGCGGCCCAGATCAGACCCTGGGGCTCCCTCTGCTCGGAGCCCAGCTGAGCCCGCCCTGGGCTGCTGTCAGGCCTGCAGCGAGCCCAGGACAGGCCGGAGGGGCCGAGCCTCAGGGAGCTGCACCCGATCCCCCGGGGAAGGGCCCCTCGCCCACTATGGGGGCCAAGGCGTGGAGCTGGGGAAGAACCCAGGACTCTGCCCTTCCGGGGGGCTGGGCACCCCTGGCTGCCCACTCAGCTCTGCCTGGCAACGAGCCAGCCACGGGCTCGCGGGGGACGCCGGGGCTCAAGCCAGGCTGCGGGTGGGAACAATTCTCACCCCTGCAGGGCGGGGGGCCAGGGCCCCGTGGGGCAGGAGGGACGAAGCGAGTCCCGCGTGGCCCAGCCCCTCCTGGCTCGTGCGTCCCAGCGTGACCTGGGCTCCGGCGGCATCAGAGCAGGGGAGCCCCGCACGGAGCGGGCTGCTGCCAGGGCCCACCTGGCGCCCTGGGACCTGTGATGGGACTGGCAGGCGGGGGGGGGCCTCCTGCCGCGGGGGGGGCTCAGCCTGGAAAAGAGGCAAGAGCCCCCCCACTTCCACCCCCAGCTCTCCCAGGCCCTGTCCCTTTCTCCTTCCCACGCCCCCCGGCGTAGAGCCCCCCTGGCTGGGCGGAGCCTCCAGCTCCCCATGGAGGCCATGCCCCGCCCCCGCCCTGGGTCCAGAGGACACAGAGGGGAGGGCTTGGGGGCCTCTTATTCCCCCCCAGCTGCAAGCTCTGGCAGGGAGGGGTCGAGGCGTCTGCCCACCCCCCGAGAAGCCCCTCCCGGTAGTGCCCAGAGCACCCCCCTTGGCGCGGGGCGGCCTGTCACTCAGCCGGCTTTTAATCTACCTAATTGCGTCTTGTTCTGGCTTTTTAATCAAGGCGGCCGGCGGCGCCGCCTGAGTCTATTAGATCAGCCCAGCCGCTAATCTCATCAACACGGATCCCGCTCGCCTGACAGCTCCATCTCCAGAGCCGCTGACGGGCAAGGACGCAGCTCCCGGAGCAGCCCCTCCGCCGCCCGCTGACGGGCCGTCCCTCACCTCGGGCCAGGCTGACTCGGCTCCCAGCAGCGGCTGAGACGCTCAGCCAGGGCAGCAGGGCCCTGCCGTCCAAAGAGCGAGCGCTGACCACGGAAGCCGAGAGCCGCCGACGGACGCGGGACCGGGCTGGTCGGCCTGTGAGGCCGCGGCGCAGCAGCCAGCCCTGGCTAGCTCTTGGCTGGCCTGGCGGCGCCGGGGCGCTGGGCTCTGGACGCAGAATAACGGGTTTACCCAGCGCTCCCCAGCGGAGACACAGGCAGGCGGCAGCCAGGGGCTTGCTGGAGCGAGGGAGGCTGGGCCCAGGCCCGCGGGAGGCAGGAGCTGACATCTCAATGCAAAGGAGAGATGACAGCCAAGTGGTGACGGCGCGTGAAGGGCCCTGAGCCGCAGACAAGGGGGGGAGCCGGGGGAGAGATGCAAAGGGAGGGGGAGCTTAGTGGTGCAGTGAGCTAGGAAAATGGTCTTTGCAGCCGCATTCGGAGGGGTCTGAGCAGCAGAAACCCGCATTGAGCAAGGCCTGTGAAGAAGCTGCTGCAGCAGTTGAGACGCCCAGAGCCCGGGCGAGAGTCTCAGCTGCCTGCGGGGGAGAAAGGGCCAGAGGCCCTGAGCACAGAGAACGGGCAGGGGCAGGACACAGCACGAAAGGGCAGAGCTGGCACCCTGCTCACTCGCGCCCAGCCCCTGCCCCAAGCGGGACCAGTCAGCCCAGCCAGGGCTGCATCAGGCAGCCTCAGCATGGCGGCCCAGGCCTGAGCGGCTCCTGGAGCCCGACGTGCCTTCCCGGCTGGGACCCTGCTAGGGCGGCGGGGGGAGCCCTGCTCTGAAGAGGGACGGCAGCCTCCAGCCCCCAGCCCCCAACCCCGCCTGCCAGGGGCTGCACTGGCTCGGGGAACGGCCTGTGGCAGGGGCCTAGGGCGGCTGGTGAGGGGCGCAGGGAGGCGGTGGCCCCCCCGTCCGTGCCAGAGCCAAGCACCCCCTTGGCTCCTGCAAGCCCAGGGCTGTTCCAGGCCAGGGGAGGCTGCAGGAACAGGCTGTTGGGTCAGTGGCCAGGCCGGAGAGGGGCCAGCGGGGTGCCATGGCCATGTCTGCCCTCCAATGGGTGGCCGGCCCGAGGCCCCCAGGCGGCTGTGATTGTAATGGAGGGACGGGCAGACACCGGCTCCCGACCCCTCGGGCCAGCTGCTGCCCCCAGCCTGGCTCCCCACCAGCGGCCGTGGGGTCGCTCTCCCTCCAGGACAGGGCTGGGCTCCTAGCTGGGAGGGGAAAGCTTGTAACCCCTCTCACACGGGGTATTCAGAGGGCAAAACGCAGGCCCCTAACGGGACCCTGCTGTCCCCGCCCCTCGAGGGGCAATGGGATTAGCGTATCCGTGGGCGGGGCAGAGCCAATTGCAGGAAGTGGCTGTTCCCAGTCGGGCTGGGGGGGCCAAGGGGGGAGGGACGGGGTTTCCAGCCCAGCTGTGGGTGCGCTTGCAAGGGGTTGGCCTCCTCCATGCACCTGGACTCACAGGCGTGGAAGGCCGGCGAGGGCCGCCCCGGCTGGACTGTTCTCTAGCCCACTCAGAGCGCTGACAATGCTGCACAGGGGTTTTATCCATCGCCAAGGGCTCAGCGAGCCACGTAACGCGCAGGCCGGAGCGCTGGGGCCACAATGAAAGGAGCCAGCCCCATCGATGGCGCTGGCCAGGCTGGGCAGCGAGGGGTCCCTGGCCTCTGCTTCTCTGGGGCTGCGACTGGGGGACAGATCACGGGGTGGCTCCCTGCTTTGTTCCCGCCCTCCAGGGCCAACTCCCAGGCCTAGTCCCCAGCCTGGTGACAGCCCCCCGCCCCCATGTCTTTTGTGCCTAATCTCCTGTGTCTGGCCCAATACACATCTGGGGCGAGTCCTCTTCAGCCTCTCCCCCTCCTGCACAGAGTGCTGGGGGCGCACCCAGCACAAGACAGCCAGGACTGAATGTAACAGCCCCTGCTGCTCACATGGACAAAGGAGGAGGGGCCGGCCCCAGTGGCTGGCTGCCTCAGGGTACAGGGAGGGAGCGCAGCCTTCCTCTCCCAGGACCGATTATACTGACTGCTGCTGGCTGTCCCTGTGGACGAAGAACCTTCTGTTCTCCCCGCCGGCTGAGAGTCACATATGGCTGCGCGTGGGGGTGCAGGGCCTGGGGACGCCCCACCCCTCAGTGACAACGCGGGGACCTTTCACAGCCCCAGATAGCGGCTCATCAGAGGCACAGAGAGCTCATCAAGTCCAGTCCCTGGACTCACAACAGGCCTGCCCTGTCCTTGCTCTTGCTCATGTGTCAGAGGGGGAGCCGTGTTAGTCTGGCTCTGCAGAAGCGGCGAGGGGTCCTGGGGCACCTTAGAGACTAACCCAAGTGTCGGAGCAGAAGCGTTCGTGGGCAAAGACGAAGTGCATCTGCCGAAGTGGGTCTTTGCCCACGAACGCTTCTGCTCCAGCACATCTGTTAGTCTCTAAGGGTACGTCTACACTAGCTCGTTAGTTCGAGCTAGGTAGGGTAATTAGGGCAAGCGGAGTTGCAAATGAAGCCAGGATTTAAATATCCCAGGCTTCATTTGCATGTTCCTGGGCACCGCCGTTTTTAAATCCCCCTTAGTCTGAACTCCGTGCCCGCGGCCACACACGGCACGGAGCAGGTAGTTCGAATTAAAGGTCCTCGAGGAGTAACGGTAGTTTGAATTGGGATCTCTAATTTTAACTACCTACTCTGTGCCGCGTGTGACCGTGGGCACGGAGTTTGGACTAAGGGGGATTTAAAAATGGCGGCGCCCGGGAACATGCAAATGAAGCCTGGGATATTTAAATCCTGGGCTTCATTTGCAACTCCGCTTGCCCTAATTACCCTACCTAGATTGAACTAACGAGCTAGTGTAGACGTACCCTGAGGTGCCACCGGACTCCTTGGCACTAGTGTGTTCGTGTTACTCTTACGACTCCTAGCTAGTTTGAGTTCATTTTGTCCCTACATACTTGTGTGGTTTATATTCATCCCGTGTAACTTGGCCTAGTGTCCACTGCTCGTAGGACTCCTTTTTAGTGCAAGAGCTGGTTAAGTCAGGGCGCTCTCTTGCCGTACTGCCCGTCTTTCCTATGCAAGGGAATACTTTGTTCTTGTGTCTTTGAAAAACTGCCAGCTGTCGTCAGTGGGTTTCCTCCTAGTCTCACTTCCCAGGGACCTTACCTACCAGCGCTCTTCTTGCTAAAATCTGCCTTCATGAAATCCATTGTCTTATCTGAGCGGGGGAAGGAGGGGACTTGGCAGCAGCCCTCAGCTTCCTGAAGGGGATTCCAGAGAGGCTGGCGAGAGGCTGTTCTCAGTGGGGCGGATGCAGAACAAGGAGCCATGGGCTCAAGTTGCCGTGGGGGAGGTCTAGGTTGGAGGTTAGGAAAAATGATTTCCCCAGGTGGGTGGGGAAGCCCTGGGCTGGGTTCCCTGGGGAGGGGGTGGACTCTCCTTTCCTAGAGGTTTTAAAGTCCCGGCTGGACCAAGCCCTGGCTGGGTTGATTGAGTTGGGTTGGCCCTGCCTTGGGCAGGGGGCTGGACCCGATGACTCCTGAGGCCTCTTCCAGCCCTAGGGTTCCATGAACACGTTCCCTGCCCCCCCAGCATGAGGTGGGCAGGACAAACTACCCTGAACTCCCTGACACTGGTACGAAGACCCAGCTTCACCAGGACCAACGACCCTGAGTTTGGAGGGGCCCCAAGTGAGCTCCCCACCTACAGCCAACAAGTCTGAGCCCAAAGTCACCGCCAGTGGAGGGCAGAGGAAGGGAGCACCCAGATAAACAAGATTCAAGCACCCATTTGCTGAAATTAGAGCCTGCAAAAATACTGTGGGGACACTGTCCAGACGCAGACACCGTGGTGAAAACAGGGAGGCCAGCCAGAGTGGAAGGGTTTGAGGAGCAGCGTCGCACTGTCCTGCAGACACGTCCTAGACACCTCACAGCATTGCGGGTAGCACAGTCAGACGGATCCTGAGGCCTGGCACAGGAAACTCAGCTCTGGGACCAACAGCCTGGCCTGGGGAGAGTCCAACACAGCCCCTACAAACTCTGTCCTCTGCACCCGGCAAAACACGGACTCAAAGCAGACCCACGCCCATCACCGACAGACGGACTTGTCTGCACTGAGCAGTAGAGCCAAGGCCGTGAGGACTGACCGAACAAGGGGAACGCTGAATACGACCTAGCTCTGGACTAGACCTCAACTAGCCTCTCCCCCGATATCCCTCCGCCTGGTGCCATCCCCTCGGCCACTCCCGGCGATATCCCTCCGCCCGGCGCCATCCCCTCGGCCACTCCCCCGATATCCCTCCGCCCGGCGCCATCCCCTCGGCCACTCCCCCGATATCCCTCCGCCCGGCGCCATCCCCTCGGCCACTCCCCCGATATCCCTCCACCCGGCGCCATCCCCTTGGCCACTCCCAATATCCATCCGCCCGGTGCCATCCCCTCGGCCACTCCCCCGATATCCCTCCGCCCGGCGACATCCCCTCGGCCACTCCCCCGATATCCCTCCGCCCGGCGCCATCCCCTCGGCCACTCCCAATATCCATCCGCCCGGTGCCATCCCCTCGGCCACTCCCCCGATATCCCTCCGCCCGGCGCCATCCCCTCGGCCACTCCCCCGATATCCCTCCGCCCAGCGCCATCCCCTCGGCCACTCCCCCGATATCCCTCCGCCCGGCGCCATCCCCTCGGCCACTCCCAATATCCATCCGCCCGGCGCCATCCCCTCGGCCACTCCCCCGATATCCCTCCGCCCGGCGCCATCCCCTCGGCCACTCCCCCGATATCCCTCCGCCCGGCCCCATCCCATCGGCCACTCCCCCGATATCCCTCCGCCCGGCGCCATCCCCTCGGCCACTCCCCCGATATCCCTCCGCCCGGCGCCATCCCCTCGGCCACTCCCCCGATATCCCTCCGCCCGGCGCCATCCCCTCGGCCACTCCCCCGATATCCCTCCGCCCGGCGCCATCCCATCGGCCACTCCCCCGATATCCCTCCGCCCGGCGCCATCCCATCGGCCACTCCCCCGATATCCCTCCGCCCGGCCCCATCCCCTCAGCCACTTCCCCGATATCCCTCCGCCCGGCGCCATCCCCTCGGCCACTCCCCCGATATCCCTCCGCCCGGCCCCATCCCCTCAGCCACTTCCCCGATATCCCTCCGCCCGGCGCCATCCCCTCGGCCACTCCCAATATCCCTCCGCCCGGCGCCATCCCCTCGGCCACTCCCCCGATATCCCTCCGCCCGGCGCCATCCCCTCGGCCACTCCCCCGATATCCCTCCGCCCGGCGCCATCCCCTCGGCCACTCCCCACGGGCCTATTTCCCACCCATTCTCACTAAATTGTCCTGTCCCACCCATTGTCCTGTCCCCCCTTCATTGGGCTTGGCCATCCCTGCTCTCACGCTGGCCTGGTTGCACGCTGGGTTCTGCTCTGCCCTGGGCCTTGTGCATCTGCCTGCTCCCTGCACTTCCCTGTGCTCATGGGGCCAGTTATCTCCCCCCTTGGCCTGATCGAGAATTTCATTCATGTGCCGTTTGCTCGCCTCTACAGCTTCCTTCATGTCAACATTACACCAGCCGCAGCTCAGAGCCCCCTCGTGGCTGCCTGGGGGGGTGACGTAGTGGGGGTACTTGCTGGGCTGTGGTGACCCCTGCTGTCTGGAGCAAGACCCAGCAGGGAAAACCTCACTATGCAAAGGTACCATACCGGTTGAACCAGCCAACCCCCCATGGGGAGAAACAAAGGGAGGTGGATGCTGCCCTGGCTGGGGGCAGGGCTGGGCGAGGTAGAGTTAGTTCCTGTCTGGAAAGCAGGGGAGAAGGAACTGAGGAGGGGGCTGGGACTCCCCCATCTCAAGGGGAGCACTGAGGCCTCTTAGCCCCAGTTCCTATAACCAGATTACATCTGTGCGGTGCTGTATCCTGGAGGAGCAATAAACCACCCTCAATTCCACTGGCTGGTGGAGTCTGTTTGTGCCATTTCAGGGTGCAGGAGACGGGGGACCCCCAACGCGCCGTCACAGGGGGGCCAGCTGGTTTCAACAAAAATCCAGCACACGTGGCATTCCATCCCCATGGACATCCCATCTCCTTTGGAAAATACCCGGCAGCTCTACTGTCTCCATTTCCTGAACAGAAAGCTCAAGTACTGGACTGTCCGGTTCAAACCGGCTGCCTGGCCACCCTATAGATGCCCCGGCTCACGCCGTCAGACTGGCACTAGCTCTGCGCTGAGAAGCAAGGCCAAACCAGTTCCATTGCTACAGGCTGTGAAACCTGCCCCGCCTTGAGCAAGGGCGCTCTGCTGATCTCCCCCGGCACAGACCACGCTAGGTGGAAGGAAGAATTCCCGTTGCCCTGGCTTCCACCCTGGGGGAGGTGGGTTAACGCCACCATGGGAGACCCCCCCCCGTGGCTGTAGCCAGTGGCTACATTGAAGCACTGCAGCTGTCATGGTTTAAGGGTAGACAGAGTCCCATCACCCCCTTTGTTCACACCCCATCAGCCAGCTTTCAGCCCACACGACAAGGGCACGACCCACCCCCTCAAATTAACTTTTCAATTATGATTCCAGAAGCCACATGCTCAGATCTGTTACTGAACTCCAGCTACGTGGCCTCCTGTGACCCCCGGCCTCTCCCCTCACTGTGGTACATTAGACACCACGGCTGTCTGGCTAGATCGACTCTTTATGCCCTGCCGAGCTGCCTGCTGTTTGTGAGCCATTACCACTGCAGACGGTTCACGGGACTGCCCACTTCTCCAGCCGGCTCGGTGCACACGGCTGCACCAGGTTCCAGGATGTATCTATTTCAGAGCAGCTGGACACAAGCAGGTGTAAGCCGACCCCACCCAAGCCGGTTCACCCTGGTGAATTAGCATCTATACACCAGTGTCACTGCATCTGTTCAACATCACCCCATTGGCTAATCCAAGGTGCCACGAGCAGCAGCTGTTGGCCTGTTTGGGAAGAGGTGCCAGGCCACTGGGCTAGCAGCTGCCAAAGTCTCTTCAGGGCCGAGGGCAGCTTCTGAAAGCAGGGCCCGGCCCGAGCTCCTTCTAAAGCCTTGTTCATTTCACCCCCTCCCCTCCACTGATTAGAGGGACCTAGTCACAGGGAACCTCCCCCCCGGAGATGCCTTCCCCCTGCCAAGAAAAGCTGGCTGAGCCAGAGCAGAGCTGGAAGAGACACCCAGAAAACGCTCCAAAGGACGGAGACCCCACCACCACCCTGGGTCAGCTGCCCCCGGCTGTTCCCCTGCCCTGTCACAGGCTCCCGCAAGGGTGCACAACCTCACCCTCACGCTCAGAGGCTGGGGGAACCCATCTGTCATGCTGCATGCCCAGCAGCACTAGCTGTTTGCAGGCCGTCTCTCCTGGAGCAGCCCTGGGGGATAAGGGTGTAAGATGGGGGATTAGGGAGGCAGGGGAGGGCCAGGCAGCATGTGCAAATACCCCATGCACGGCCCCGCACCTGAGCAGCCGATCATGCTGCTGGGGTACGGCCAGCCCCGGGCACGTTCGCGCCTTAGCCCGGGGGTGGTAGACTGGCACACTGCTCCACCGCAGGCCCGGCTGCCTCCCGCCGACACACAACGCTGCTGCCCGCACACTCCAGGGGCTGCGGAAGGGGCACCGCCTGTGGAGACCTGTTGCAGCCTCCTGTGCTCCCTGCTGCATTCCACCTGCACCGGGCACAGGCCCAGCCCTCAGCAGTCCCACCACCCCCAGGAGTCTCTCTTCCTGAATCTTGGCTCTGGCAACTCTCCGGGGGCAGATGAGCCCCCCCTGGGTTCTAGAGCCAGGGCACTTGGCTGAATGAGGCCCCCGTAGCCAGGCTCACAGACTGGAGACATCCGCACGGCTCACCACACCAGACGTACACCAGCCACAGCTGGGCATGGCAGGCGCTGCACAGCCAAAGCCGACCACTTGGGGCGGGATAATTCTGAGGGCAAGTTCCTAAGGAAGGCAAGGAGGTGTCATTCGCTTCAGAAAGATCGGCATGCCAGGGGTGTCACCCCATGCAACAAGGCAGGGGGACTCGCTGGCCCCTCCCACCCCAGGGCCTCTGGCTGGCCAAAGGGTTGAGACACAGTGCCGCTGGCAGTGGCCAAGCTGGGCGTCATCCAAAATGAACACAACGGCTCCCAAGGACACCCTGGAACAGGCGTGTAGGCGTATGGCTGAGGGAAACGCCATGACAGCAGAGCCCTCAGCACTGGGAACCTCCGCTGACCTGGCACCTGGGAAAGAGGGGCGCACGCCCAGGGAAAGCAGCTGAGCAGACAGCTGTGCGCTCCCCCCGCCAGGACACAGCGCCTCCCGCCATCTCAGAAGAAAGCCACATTCCAACGGTGAGCCGCAGGGCCCCGGCTAGCTCAGTGCAATCAGCGTTCTCTCGAAGGCATGTCCAATGCATCGCTCTTGCAACACCACACATGGGCCTGTACGCACCTGGCCAACGACTAACGTCCCAGGATGACCTTCACGGGGGGGGGCTACATGCCAGTGAGCTGCACATGCTGTCGCAGTGATGAGTGCAGTGGACGCCTCTCGCTGGCTCAGCCTGGGCAACCTGTACACAAAGTCCTGTGAACCAAGCCCTCGGTGGGACAAAGCTGCGATGCCCTGGAGAAGCACGGCAGCCATTGCCCTTCAGAACTCTACCCAGTGTGGTCTTGGGAAAGCACGGTCCGTGCCGGAGGTCAGTCCCCACAGAGCGCAGGACTTGCAAGCCCAGCTCCACCCATCCGGTGCACGCTCCCATTTGGAATTCCCACTTCCCAGCCCTGGAAGACGTGGCCAACTCATTTTTGGCTTAAGATTTCTCCAAGTGCTCTGCGATGGGGCCTGGTACGTGGCTGAGCTAGGAAGGGTAGAGTCTGACGTGGAGACCAGAGTTCTGAAAAGTGAACCGGGGTTCAGCCGGGGCCCAGAACAGAGCGATGACTGTCCTGGGGGGCTGGGGGGCACAAGAGCCTCCAAATGCTTGTTCCTGGGTTTTGCTGCCAACGACACCCAAACCCGTGTGAACCCTGGGGCGGGCTGAGGTGGCTCCCCCCCGTAGGCACCGTTTCTCGTGGAGCAGAATGGTGCATGCAGCCGTCTGCCCCCCAAGGTTCTTCTGCAACGCGCTCGTGGCGCCTGCCATCCTTGCAATGAGCTCAGCAGCCCGCCCGCTTTTCAGTGTGGCACGCAGGGCTCGCACTGTCTCCCCAGTGCCACACCCGAGAGAAAACTCCCTCCCTAGAGCTGCGTGGCGCCCGTGTCCATCCACGGGCCCCTCTTCACCGCCGCGGCGCCCGTGGGATCCCTAGCTCTGTCACTGCCCCCAGGGGAGCGGCGGGCTCCGAGCTGCGCAAGGGCAGCTGGAGGAAAGGGCTGGGTTTGAACGAGCCCATTTCCCAAGCCAGACTAGGGTGCAAGTGGAGTCAGTTAACCAACACCAAAGCTTCGAGGCTACTGCTAAAGACTACGCCCATCCCCCCGGCTCACGCTGGGTCCGGGACCCCCCCCGCCGCAGCTCTGCACTGAAAGTGGATTGGGGGCCAGGCGGGCAGCCCAGCTCACACCAGGCTCCGGGAGCTCCGCCTCCCGCTGGGCAGCAGCACGGGGTGACAGGCAGCCGGTCTGGCTTTGAAACTGGCTCCCTCGCTGCTGCCCAGTTCAGAGTGGCAGGGGCCCCCGGGAAGGGGGCTGGAGCGCACTGGCTGCCAGCCCCACCCCCCGCGACTAGAGACTAGTTGAGTAACCGACACGAATTCCTGAGGTCACTCGACTATTGGAGGAGGCGCTAACACTCCTGCTGCAGACCACCGGCTGCCGCTGCCCGCCGTCACTAGCCCCATCTCGGCGGCGCGGGGATTGGAACACGGGCTTATATTTGCTTGCACGGCCTTGGTGAAGAAATTGGGGTCTCTGGCCCTGGAGGGGCCCTAGTGAAGCTGCAGTATCTCTACCCCCTTGGGGATGGCGCCCCAGGGACGACTGGCTGCCGGTTCTGAAGCTCTGTTCGAGGGCGCTGCTTGGTCCTCAGTCCGCAGCACTGACGCAAACGCCTTGCGGGAGGTCTAGTGCGCTTACGCAGTCGCCTGTCGACCAGCCCTGTGCTCCGAGGGGCAGCGCAGGCCAGCGAGCGAGCTGGCGACACCCTCCTCCTGCTCACTGGAGATCCAAGCTTGCTGTGACCAAGAGCCGCCCCGCCGGGGCAGTTAACCCTGGCAGCAAATCACCTACGTGGACAGAAAGCAGCGGAATCTGCCAACCCTGCACATGCGCAATGGTAACAAGACGCCGCCAGCAGCGATTCCTCCAAAGCGGCAGCTGGTTTGTTCGGCGAGACCGACTCTCCATGGACCTTAGAGAGACGCCTGCCCTGGTTACACCCTGGAGTAGCGGTGCCACCGCTTCGCCTGGGACGGAGATCAGGCTGCCAGCCCGTTACCCAGCCCCTCCTGCGTCTTTCCAGACACAAACCAGGAGAGCTCCGTGTAGGGATAACAGCAATGTATTAAAAATGTGACTCCCCCACATGGAAGTGACTCCCCAGAATTTGTTCCCCACAACTTAAAGTGTTTAGATTTATTATTAATTCTTCTTCTTATTCTTATTTGTTAAGATTGTTAAATGTTTGGATTTATTATTATTATTGCCCCTTTAGAATAGAATGTATTAGGTCATGTAACTTAGAACTGTTAAGAATATAATCCTATGTAGCCAGAAACAGCCCCCCGCCCGTACCCCAGGGCGTGCTCAGGCTTGTGCAAGGGGCTGCTTGAAATAACTTTGTATTAGAACCCTATATAGAAAACTTGTAGCAGAATAAGATTTTCCCCCACTCTCTCCCCCCACTCTGTAATCAATTGCCCTGTTGAATGAACGAGGTGTGAATGAGTAAGACTTGGGAGCCAAGCACCTCCAGACAGCTACAGGAGTTGAAGAGGGGGTGGAAGCCAGACCCAAGGTGTCAATGGGCTGAAGAAAGGGGAGCAGACATACTGACGGCCTTGGGGATTAGAAGCAGGCACCTTCTTTGGAAAACACCCTCTCTGCAGCACAAAGGGACCCACGGACACAGACCCAGACTTTGAATCTGGGATAGATTTGCATATGAGAGGGCTGCTATAAAAGTGAGGTGTCTTGCAGAGGACCCCGGGTTTCGTCTTGTCACCATCGGAGCATCGATCTGGATCGGCAGAAGCCCGGCTCCACCCCTCCCCCATCTAACTCACCTGGCCAGTGCAGTTAAGGGGAGCAACTTGTTGGTAACAACAGCAAGACGGAGTGTGCTTGTGTGTGTGTGTGTGAGTGCATGAGGGACTTATATATATATATCAGATGCATATGATAACTGTTACTTATTCTATGCGTGATCAATAAATGTGGCGTGTTGCCTTATCCCCCTGAAAAAGATCCCGAGTACTTCTTTTAAGTACAACATTTGGCGCACACTTGCCTTCTCCGCAGTGCTAACAGGCCTGGCCCTGGCCTGTAGCCGGCTCGCTTTTGCTCCTCGTGGGCTGCTTCTTGTGTCGCCCTGCCAGCCACAGATTTCCCCGGGTGTCTTCAGCTTCTGCGATCAACTGTCTGCACCCCAGGGCGAGGCCCGACGCTGCTGTCCTGCCTTTTGAGTTGGAAAGTTACCCGAGCCCGTCCCTCGCGGGCTCCAGCACGCGTCAGGCCTGCCCACCCGCTCCCCCTCTCTGAGCCGGGCCCCTTTCTGCAGCGCCAGCCCAGCGAGAAGGCCTGGCTCGTGCTCACTGCGGAGCCAGCTGAGCAGGCAGCAGGTGGGGTAAGCCATAAATGGGGGGACAGGGACCCGACTGCCAGGGCTGCTGCTGTCCTGGCCCTTGAGGGCAGCGCTCTGGCAGGGCCAGTACGACCTCCACCCTGCCCCAGGCATGGCCGCCACAGTGCACCCTCCAGGAAAGGCCCCGGCTGCCCTGCAGGGGCACAGAGCAATTCGCTAAGTCAAACAAACTTGGGTTCCACCCCCCCAGGCCCAGCACCACCCTGTGCCGGCTGGACCGGTTGTTGCAGCGACATCTCTGGGTGCAGGCAGCATGTGGCCCTGTGTCTGTCTCCCCTCCCCCCGCTCTCTCTCTTCTGGCCCGCATCCCATGTGATTCTAGTTACTAGGCAGCAGGTTTAAGACAAACCAAAGGACATTTTTCTTCACGCAGCGCACAGTCAACCTGTGGAACTCCTCGCCAGAGGATGTGGTGGAGACCAGGACCGTACCAGGGCTCAAAAAGGGCTAGATAGATTCATGGAGGTTGGGTCCATCGACGGCTGTTACCCAGGATGGGCAGGGAGGGTGTCCCTGGCCTCTGTCTGTCTGGAGATGGGTGACAGAACAGGGAATCATCCCGCGATCCCTCGGGGCATCTGGCAGGGGGCAGGGTAACACCCGAGGGTTCAGGAGGCTCTGGGGGACTGCGGGGTGATGCCCCACAGAGCCTATACTGTGTTAATACCTTGTCCCTTTAGTGGGGAGGGGGGACCATGGCCCCCCAGGCTCAGTGCACACAGAGCCCTCAAATTCATTCCACCAAGAGGAGCCCCAGGGCCCAGACATGCCTCCACGAGGGGCACAGGCCAGAGAGTGGGTGCCAGCGAGGAGAGGGGCAGCAGGCACAAGGTCACCGCAGCCAGCCAGGCCGCACCAGGTCCCCCGTGGACAGGTGGGGCTCTGCCATGCAAGCCAAGAGCAGCAGCACCTGCTGGCACAACCCACACGGCGCCCGGGCGGCTCCACGTCCGCTGCGGGAGGGGCCCGGCGGGGAGGCCGCAGGCGAAAGGGCGAGGCAGGCTCTTCACAGAGTTTTATTAGGAAGAGTGTAAATCCCCAGGCAGGTACAAACGCCCCCAAGCCCTGCTGGGTGCCGCAGCCCCTCCCACCCAGAGCTGGCCGCAGGGGGCGGGGGAGCAGCTCATTCCCACCGCCCGGGGGCAAGGCGCTTGGCACACGCCTGAGGTCAACTGGCCCTGCCCGTGGTGCCAGCTGGGCCCTGCATCCGGCAGAGCAAGGCCCTCACCGCGGCACGCAGCTGGCGCAGAGGGCAGCCTGGGCCGGAGGGGCCGCAGAGCATGGCCGGGCCAGGAGTGACCCCCCCCATTTAAAATAGTCGAGGCGGCTTCGGGGCCCAGCCCAGCCCTCTGCCAACCCCGGAGGACACTAAAAGCCCCAGGAAATGGAGCGGGGGGGTCGCAGCCCAACCCAACCCCGCACAGAACGACACGAGCGCACCCAGGCTGGGCCGCCCATGGACCCGTCTGCCAGCGGGGCCGAGGCCAGGTGCCACGGAGGGACAAACCATCGCCCGTGCAGGGCGAAGTCAGCATAAGACCCGGGGCTCAGCCAATCAGGAGGTAGAGCACATGGCAGAGGGAGGAGCCCGCCTCAGGACAATTTTTGGTATAAAATAGCCATACTGGAACAGCCAGGGGTTGAGACTACACCTCCCAGCATGCCACGCTGCCGTCCATCCCGACGGGACGGCTGCAGTGCATGCTGGGACTTGTAGTCCCCATAGGCCTCATTCCATATTAAGGCAAGGGGGGCTGCAGCCAGCTCCAGCGCCCCCCCAAGAGCCAGGAGCAGGGCTCCGAATTCAGTCCTCCCTGCCAGGAGGGGCCCAGCGATTCCTTGCAGACCAGCCAACCATGAGGCAGCCCCTGGGGAGGGGACTCAGCAGCCTGCACGGCTCCTTCCCAGGGACGGGCACCCACAGGCAGGCCCAGCACCGTGGCCGTCCAGTCCCTCATGTGCCTTGTGGCCTGGCAGGAGCCCGCTGTCCGCCTGGGGCATCTGGTCTCCAGGCCCCGCAACGACGGGGCCAGTGCAGGGCCCTAGCGCTGAGCCGGCTTCTTGTCCAGCCCCTTGCTCTGGGGCAGGTGTCGGAAACGGCAGTCGGGCCCGTAGCTGCAGCCGGCGTTGCGCCAGAAATGGCACTCCAGGGTGGGGGGCACTCGCAGCGGCTCCCTGCGGGCACACACAGAGGGTCCAGAGCCTGCACACGCTTCCCCGCCCCCCAGACATGCACAGCCCTGGCGAGGGCCGTGTGCTGAGGCCGTACACGCCCACAGCTCCACAGGGCACCCCGAGACCCCCGCCTGGCACTGGGGGGGGGCAAGCAGACCCCTCTGTGGGCTACAGCAAGGACCCAGCTCCTCGGGCAGGCCACGGGCGGCACCCACCTCTCCACAGGCTGCAGGCCGCTGCCGGCCCTCCCTGGGGGCGGGGTCGCATGGTCAGGGTGCTTCAGCTGCAGCACAAACTTGGTTCCTTCCACCTCCGCGCCCTGGGGAGAGAGGCCAGGAGCAGGGCAGGGAGGGCCCCAGGGCAGGGGACGCCAGTGAGGGAGGGTCCTGGGAGAATGCAGGGCCCCAGGATGGGGAGAGGCCAGGGAAAGGGGCCTCTGCTCACCATCCCCGGGTGCCCAGGTAACCCCAAGCCACTGCCTGACCTGGGCCCCTCTGGTTCTCAGCCCTGAGTGCCCTACTGCACCCCAAAGCCCTCGGCCTGGCCCCCCGAGCGATGCGACCCCGACGCAAAGCCTCCGGGTTCACGCGCCAGCCCCCGCCGGCTCGGCTTCGGCTCGCGCCCCCCAACGGGCTGCAGCCACCCCTGGGTGCGGGGCCAGCCAGCCGGGCTGGGGTTTAAACTGGCTCCCCTCACGAACCAGCCCCTGCCTGGCCCCGCGCTCCCGCCGCTGAGAAAGGCGCAGCCACAGGGTGAGGGGCTCCCCGGGAACGCGGACGAGCCAGCCCCCCGGCACGCTACGACGGTCGCCAAGGCGATGCAAACGGACGCGGGGAATCGTCTCTTACGTCAGCCGCCATTCAACAGCCCTGGTGCCACCCAATGCCTGCCCCCCCGCCCCCCTCCCTCCCAATGCCTGCCCCCCCCACCTGCTCCCCCACCTGCTCCCCCGCCTGCCCCCCCACCTGCCCCTCCCACCCAATGCCTGCCCCCCCACCCCCCTCCCTCCCAATGCCTGCCCCTCCCACCCAATGCCTGCCCCCCCACCCCCCTCCCTCCCAATGCCTGCCCCCCCGCCTGCCCCCCACCCCCCTCCCACCCAATGCCTGCCCCCCCCGCCTGCCCCCCACCCCCCTCCCACCCAATGCCTGCCCCCCCGCCTGCCCCCCCACCTGCCCCCCCACCCAATGCCTGCCCCCCCACCCCCCTCCCACCCAATGCCTGCCCCCCCGCCTGCACCCCACCCCCCTCCCTCCCAATGCCTGCCCCCCCGCCTGCTCCCCCGCCCCCTCCCACCCAATGCCTGCCCCCCCCGCCTGCCCCCCCACCTGCCCCTCCCACCCAATGCCTGCCCCCCCACCCCCTCCCACCCAATGCCTGCCCCCCCCGCCTGCTCCCCCGCCTGCCCCCCCACCTGCCCCTCCCACCCAATGCCTGCCCCCCCGCCCCCCTCCCTCCCAATGCCTGCCCCCCCCTGCCCTCCCACCCCCTCCCACCCAATGCCTGCCCCCCCCGCCTGCTCCCCCGCCTGCCCCTCCCACCCAATGCCTGCCCCCCCACCCCCCTCCCTCCCAATGCCTGCCCCCCCGCCTGCCCTCCCACCCCCCCTCCCTCCCAATGCCTGCCCCCCCGCCTGCCCCTCCACCCCCTCCCACCCAATGCCTGCCCCCACCCCCCTCCCTCCCAATGCCTGCCCCCCCTGCCTGCCCCCTCACCCCCCTCCCACCCAATGCCTGCCCCCCCGCCTGCCCCCCATCCCCCTCCCACCCAATGCCTGCCCCCCACCCTCCACCCACATCCCCTCCCAGCCAATGCCTGCCCCCCGCTCCCCCCACCCTCCGCCTGCCCCACCCTCCGCCCTCATCCCCTCCCACCCAATGTCTGCCCCCCGCCCCTCCCATCCTCCGCCTGCCCCCCACCCTCCGCCCTCATCCCCTTCCACCCAATGCCTGTACCCCCACCCTCCGCCCCAGCCCTGAGCCCCTCATCCCGTCCCACCCTAGAGCCTGCCCCCCCACCGCCCACCCCAGCCCCAAGCCCTTCATCCAGTCCCACCCAGGCTGCTGCCACGCCCGTCCCAACGGCTCATGGGAGCTGCCTTGCGCAGAGCAGGGAGAGGGCTCCGCTACCTGAGCCAGGCACTGGCTGGGGCTAGTCTCCATGCAGCGTGCGGGGCAAAGCCCCAGCCGGATGTCTCCACGGGGAGGGCCAGGAGGGCCACTACCGGCCAGGCCTGAGCCAGGGAAGAGCGGCTTCCCCGGGCACAGCTGAGCACCTGCCACCTCCCACGGGGCGGGGCCTGCCAGCCTCTCCCACGCCCGGCCTGACCTGCAGCGCTGCGTAGGCCGCCTCCGCTGCCTCCTTGGAGCTGTAGTTGATGAAGGCGCAGAACTTCTCCGGGAGCAGCCGCACCGAGTGGATGGGCCCAAAGCTGCCGAGAACACGCGGCCTCAGCCCCTGCCCCGGCTGCTGGCGGGACCCAGGAGGGGGAGGGGGAGGGGCAGGCTCACGTGCGGGGCGGTGGCCCAGCAGCGCGCCCCAGACCGGCCCTGCAGCGGCCAACGCAGCCCCGGGGGCGCGGGCGGGGGCTGGGCCTAGAGGGGCACCGGGGCAGGGGCAGGGGCAGGGGCAGGGTCGGAGACAGAGAGAGCCCCAGGGCAGTGCCGGCTTTGGGCGCCCTCCTGCGCCCGCCCCAGCCCCGCCCCCGCCGCCTGCGACTGCCCCCCGCCGCCCGCCACAGCCCCGCCCCCGCCGCCTGCGACTGCCCCCCGCCGCCTGCGACTGCCCCCCGCCGCCCGCCCCGGCCCCTGCCCCGGCCCCCGCCGCCCACCGCCCGCGCCAGCCCCCGCCGCCCGCGCCAGCCCTAGCCCCCTGCCGCCTGCGCTAGCTCCAGCCCCCTGCCGCCCGCCCCCGCCGCCCGCCCCGGCCCCAGCCCCCGCCGCCTGCGCTAGCTCCAGCCCCCTGCGCCCGCCCCAGCCCCCGCCGCCTGCACTAGCTCCAGCCCCCGCCGCCTGCGCCCGCCCCCCCGCCGCCCGCCCCGGCCCCCGCCACCTGCGCCAGCCCCCAGCCCTCGCCCCTGCCGCCCGCCCCAGCCCCGCCCCCGCCGCCTGCGACTGCCCCCCGCCGCCCGCCCCGGCCCCCGCCCCCGCCCCCGCCGCCCACCGCCCGCGCCAGCCCCCTGCCGCCCGCGCCAGCTCCAGCCCCCGCCGCCCGCGCTAGCTCCAGCCCCCGCCGCCCGCCCCGGCCCCGCCCCCGCCGCCCGCCCCGGCCCCTGCCCCCGCCGCCCACCGCCCGCGCCAGCCCCCGCCGCCCGCGCCAGCCCTAGCCCCCTGCCGCCTGCGCCAGCTCCAGCCCCCGCCGCCCGCCCCGGCCCCGCCCCCGCCGCCCGCTCCGGCCCCTGCCCCGGCCCCCACCGCCCACCGCCCGCGCCAGCCCCCGCCGCCCGCGCCAGCCCTAGCCCCCTGCCGCCTGCGCTAGCTCCAGCCCCCTGCCGCCCGCCCCCGCCGCCCGCGCCAGCCCTAGCCCCCTGCCGCCTGCGCTAGCTCCAGCCCCCTGCCGCCCGCCCCCGCCGCCCGCCCCGGCCCCCGCCGCCTGCGACTGCCCCCCGCCGCCCGCCCCGGCCCCAGCCCCCGCCGCCTGCGCTAGCTCCAGCCCCCTGCGCCCGCCCCAGCCCCCGCCGCCTGCACTAGCTCCAGCCCCCTGCACCTGCCCCAGCCCCCGCCGCCTGCGCCCGCCCCCCCCCGCCCGCCCCGGCCCCCGCCACCTGCGCCGGCCCCCAGCCCTCGCCCCTGCCGCCCGCCCCGGCCCCCGCCGCCTGCGCCGGCCCCCCGCCGCCCGCCCCGGCCCCAGCCCCCGCCGCCCGCGCTAGCTCCAGCCCCCTGCGCCCGCCCCAGCCCCCGCCGCCTGCACTAGCTCCAGCCCCCACCGCCTGCGCTAGCTCCAGCCCCCTGCGCCCGCCCCAGCCCCCGCCGCCTGCACTAGCTCCTGCGCCCGCCCCCCCCCGCCCGCCCCGGCCCCCGCCACCTGCGCCGGCCCCCAGCCCTCGCCCCTGCCGCCCGCCCCGGCCCCCGCCGCCTGCGCCGGCCCCCCGCCGCCCGCCCCGGCCCCAGCCCCCGCCGCCCGCGCTAGCTCCAGCCCCCTGCCGCCTGCGCTAGCTCCAGCCCCCGCTGCCCGCCGCCCGCGCTAGCTCCAGCCCCCGCTGCCCGCCGCCCGCGCCAGCCCCCGCCGCCCGCGCCAGCCCCCGCCGCCCGCGCTAGCTCCAGCCCCCTGCCGCCTGCGCTAGCTCCAGCCCCGTGCCAGCCCCAGCCCCCGCCGCCTGCGCTAGCTCCAGCCCCCTGCGCCCGCCCCCATGTGACGGCGAGTCGGGGTCCCCCCGATCCTGCAGCCCCTAGCTTAGGCGGTTTCCTTCATGCTTCCCAGCCACCAACTCGCCCTCCCCCCAAAGCTGGTGGCGTCTCCGCCCCCCTCCCTTTGTCTCTCCCCTGGGAAGAGCTGTGCTGGGCCGAGGTGTCTGGGCCGTCGGTGGGAATCTCACAGCCCAGCGCAGGGGCCCCGGTTATAGAGCAGACAGCCCCCCACTACGGCACACGCCAGCTCCAGCCCCCTGTGCCTGCCCGAAGCAGCTGGGGCTTGGGGAATCACTCACATCTCAAAACAGCTGCGCAGCAACTTCTGGGTGATCCGGGGGGTGACATTCCCGACCCACACGGCGTACCACTCCCTGCCACGGCACACGGCATGGGTCACCCGCCTGCCAGTCCCCCTCAGCCCTAGAGCCGCCCCTCCCTGCCCTGCATCCAGCCCCCGCCCCATCCCACCAGCCCCAGTGCCCACACCCCCAGGCTCGCCAGCTGTCTGCCCAAAGCCCAGCGCCCACCCCAGGGTGGGATTCCTCCAGGCACACAGCGGGACCCCAGGCCATCTCCCCGGCCCCCCGTTACCTGGCCTGATGCGCGGTGGCCACGGTGTGTTTGCTGCTGGCCCCGAGTCCCTGCTGGCCTGGGCCTTTCCCCCGGCTCCGGGAGTTCGTGATGGTCACAAACCCGCTCTCACCGTCCTCGTCCCCCTCGGCGTCGCCTCGGCCACCTGGGGAGCGGCTCCGGGCCTGCTCGCCTGCGGGGCAGCCAGCACTCAGCAGCAGCCCCATGGGCACAGGGCGGGAGCAGCAGGCCGGGGCCGGGTGGCAGTCCAGCCCCTGCTCCCCTAGCCCTGCCCCCGCTCTGCCTGGTTCCCGGGAGAAGCCGCACCCGACTCTGCCCCGGCCCCGCGCCCTTACCGGATCCCGCAGCTCTCAGCAACGGCTCCAGCGCCAGGCTCCTCTTGCCGCCAAGGCCGGCCTCCTGTTTGGACGGGAGCCGGTCAGTGGTGGGGCCGGGGCCTGAGCACCTGCAGCCTAGCCCTGGGACGGGGGTGGCCCAGCGCACAGCGGCTCCCCTGCCTCGCTCTGCGCCCGGGTGCGCGCCAGGCCACACTCACCAGCACGAGCTGCGTCTGGCACGTCTCCAGCTGGGCAGCGGCGTCGGCGTGGGAGCTGTCCAGCCGCAGCAGCTCCAGGAAGGTGCTTCTGGCCTCAGCGTAGCGCTAGGGACAGCCAGGCGGTCACTCCCGCCAGCCCCTGCCCTCGCCCCCGGGCCTAGCGCCTGAGCCTGCCACTGGCTCATGCCCCATGTGGGACAGAAGCCTCCCCCCCAGGCGCTGCTCAGCCCGAGGGCCCCCCCGCCCCAGGCAGCGGGGCCAGGCCTGGTCCCACCCCCATGCCCAGGTACCTTCAGCCCCAGGAGGGCCTTGCCCTTGCGGAAAAAGCCTTTGGGCCAGCCAGGCAGGAGGCTCAAGGCCACCTGGGCGTCACTCAGGGCCTTGTCGTACTGCTGCATCCTCTCGTAGCAGTACGAGCGGTTCCCGAAGAGCCTGCAGGGAGAGCGCGTCAGGGAGCCTGGGCCGAGGCCGCCCGCCCGCTGCCCGCCCCGACGGCTGCCCTGCAGGGAGAGCGCGTCAGGGAGCCTGGGCCGAGGCCGCCCACCCGCTGCCCGCCCCGACGGCTGCCCTGCAGGGAGAGCGCGTCAGGGAGCCTGGGCCGAGGCCGCCCGCCCGCTGCCCGCCCCGACGGCTGCCCTGCAGGGAGAGCGCGTCAGGGAGCCTGGGCCGAGGCCGCCTGCCCGCTGCCCGCCCCGACGGCTGCCCTGCAGGGAGAGCGCGTCAGGGAGCCTGGGCCGAGGCCGCCCGCCCGCTGCCCGCCCCGACGGCTGCCCTGCAGGGAGAGCGCGTCAGGGAGCCTGGGCCGAGGCCGCCCGCCCGCTGCCCGCCCCGACGGCTGCCCTGCAGGGAGAGCACGTCAGGGAGCCTGGGCCGAGGCCGCCCGCCCGCTGCCCGCCCCGACGGCTGCCCTGCAGGGAGAGCGCGTCAGGGAGCCTGGGCCGAGGCCGCCCGCCCGCTGCCCGCCCCGACGGCTGCCCTGCAGGGAGAGCACGTCAGGGAGCCTGGGCCGAGGCCGCCTGCCCGCCCCTATGGCTGCCCTGCAGGGCCGGAGGGAGCTGGGCGGGGTGTCCGAGCGCTTGGGGATACAGAGCCAGCCCCGCCCCAGCCCCAAGAGAAACAGCTCCACGCCCCCGGCCCAGCACTCCCACCTGTGCTCCCGGGGGTTGAGTTTGACGGCCTCGGTGAAGAACAGCACAGCTTCCTGGAAGCAGCCCCGCTGGGCCGCCTCGTTCCCATAGCCTGGGGGGAGAGGAGACAGGCTCACGCAGACGGGCCTACAGGGAGCCTACGCAGAGGCCAAGCGGGAGCAGCAGGCAACGGCCCCGGCTCGGGAGCGGGGCTGGGAAGGCCTGGGCCCGGGCGTGAGGGGCAGTGGCTCAGCAGGGCGGGCCCAGGGCAGGCTGGATCCAGGCTGGGGCAGGGAAGGCGTGGCCCTGTGTCCGGCCCGGCGAGGCCTGACCCCTTCTGCCCAGTCCAAGGCGGCCCCTGGGGGCAGGGACACTGACCTGCTAGCACCGTGCTGGGATCCACCCTGCTCACGTCCTGCCCAGGCCTCGGCACCTGCAGGGGAGCCAGGGCACATGGTGAGGGACCAGTGCTGCCAAGCCGAGGGCCCGGGGAACCCAAGCAGCACCGAGCGGCTGAGCCTGGCCGGGGCCCCGGGAGGCTGGTCAGTGGCCCACGGCCCCTCTGGGCTCCCACCCCCAGGCCGAGCAGCGTGCAGCCGCGGGGGAACGGGCCAGTCCCGGCCCAACAAACCCAGGCAGCACCGGGCCCCGCTCAAGGGCTCCAGGCCACACCTGGCAGGAGCGCGGGTGGCCCAGGGCCGGGAGACAGGACGGGCACAGCTCAGGGGCACTGCCCCAGCGGAGCCCCCGGCCACGCTCTGACCCTGCGACGCTCTCGGACTCTCGCGTGAGCGCCGGCAGCAAACCCCGCGTCCAGCGGCTGTGCGAGGTGCCTCCAGGGGGCCAATGGGCCGTGGCTCTGAGCACTGGGCACTGGCTCTGTGCTTGGACGATGGAGACGGCAACAGGCTTGGCCGGCCCCCGGGAAAGGGCCAGGAGCCCTGCACAGTCCACCTGGCCCGTCACGGAGCCCAGCGAGCCCCGGGTGGAGGGAGGGAGCCTGCAGCCCTGCCCCCGTGACGGGGCACCCCGGCAGGCTGGGGCCAAGCGTGGGGCAGGCTGCAGAAGGGCAGGGCCCTGGGGGAGACCGGCTCCCCGAGAGGGAGGGGCATGCCCTCGGAGCCTGGTGCCCCAGGGACAAGCGCTTCTGTCCGTGCCCAGAGGGCTGGGATGTGCCGGGATCCATTCACTGGAGCTCAAGGGGAGAGGTCTGCCCAGAAACCCCGACTCACCTCCTGCTGGGGCTTCCTGTCCGGCTCCTTGACCTCGGCTCGGGGCAGCTTCTCCCTCCGGGGCGCCAGCGGCTTCACGCCCAGCTTACGCTGAGCTTTGGAGACAAAGGTGCTGCTCAAGTCCAGCTCGGCCTGGGGAGGGGACGCGGGCGTCAGGCTGGGCGGGCAGGCCAGGGATACACCCCCCCCCCCCCCCCGCAGCAGACACCTGGCCCCGGGGGCAGGGGGTGCCTTGGGTCCCTGGCCCTCACCCAGCCAGCTCACCCCAACTCTGGTGGCCCAGCCATTTCCTAGCAGGCCGGGCACGGCCCAGGCCCTGCTCCTCACCTCCATCTCCTCCTCGGTGCTCACGTCTGCACTCCTGACCTGGGCCCTGGCTCCTTCCCCTCTCCTGGGAGCCCTGGAGTCCAGGGGGCCCCTCCCCGATGGCGGCACAGCACCGGCCCGCTCCTCCGTGTCACTGTCCACACAAGGCTCCTCCTGCAAGAAGCGCGCCAGCCGTGAGAGCCCAGCTCGGCAGGCAGCTTCCCGGGGACGCCAGGGTCCCAAGAGCCCTGCGCTCTGGAAAGGCGGCTCCTGGAGAGCGAAGCGCCCAGCCACTCACCAGCTCCGTCTCAGGCCTGGGGCTCACGTCCTGTTCCAGCTTCTCCTGCCTCTTCCGATCCTTCTGCCTCTGCAAGCCAGAGAGCCGAGGGAGCTCCAGAGACGGCTCTGCCCCACCCCTCCCAGGCAGGCACATGGGCAGCGCAGTCGCCTCCCCTTCCCGGGCCAGGCCTGCCCCGCACCCCACTGCCCGCTGGAGGCCTGACAGCACTGTGCTGCGCCGCCTGGAACCAGGGCCTGGACGCCAGCACGGCTCTCCCTGGTCAGGGACCCCCACTGTGTCTGACTGCTGTGAGCCAAGAGGCAGGCTAAGGGATCCCTTCTCCGGACGGAGCCCAGCATGGCCCCCACGGACAGAGGCCCAGGGCAACGGGGAGGCAGAGACAAGTCTGCACTGCAGAGGCTCCAGGAGGCTGTGCTACATGGCTGGGCAGCTGCAGCTGGAATCCCTGTCATGAGCCGGGCTGAGGGCCCTTCCCTCCGAAACACGCTCCCCTCGCCGGCACGCCCCCTTGGCACAAGCCCGTCTCCTGCCCGGGCACAGGCAAGCACCTCTCCGTGCAGCAGGGCCTGTGCCATGGCTGGGGAGACGCCCCGCCGTCAGGCAGAGCGCCGGGGGGACGTCGGAGCGCACAGCTCTGGGCACCCACCTTCTTCTTAAGCCTTTTCTTCTCCGCTTTCCTTTTAAGGCGCTCCTCCTCCGCGACCAGCTCACTGGCGTTCCTCTCCGCTTCCTGGGGAGAGCCAGGCCAGCTGGGCACCCCGCCAACCCCCGCAGGGTCCCGGGGGGAGCAGCGAGGGTGGCATCTGGGAGAAGCCCTCGCCCCGCCCCTCAGGGAGCAGGGAGCGTCCCCGGGGCCAGGGCTGAACAGGGGAACTGGTACCATGCTGGGCCGAAGGGGGGAGCGTGGCACGCGAGGGGCAGGCAGCCAGGAGCTTCACCTCCGCCTGCTGCCCCAGAGAGAGGCTGGCTGGGGCCATGGCAGAGGCTGAGCCCCTTCCAGGCATGAGCACGGAAGGGCAGGCGCCAGCGACCAGGAGACAAACCCAGGTTAACACTGCCCGGGCCTGGTGTCAGCCGGGGGGCAAGCCTGGCTTAGCTGCCCTGTGGGGCTGCATGCAGGAGTGGAGGCTCCAATGTCTCCTTCTGGCCTTCCTTGGGGCAGGTTCCCGCCCACCACGGCCTGCCCCTGGCCTGAGCAGCTGGCAATGGACACCAGGAAGCCCTGGGGGATCCCACTCCATGCCCTGGCAGAGCCGAGGGCTGCTCACTCGGCCCCCAAGGAGCAGGCTCTCCCTGGGGCACTGCGGACAAAGCCCTCAAGCACAGCGGGGCCCCACCCCCTGGCCAGCGCGGGCTGGCGAGGACGGATTGCCCGGGGCTCTGCTCACCTCTGCAGTCACCCGCTGCCTCTGGGGCAGCTGATAGTCCAGCGAGCCCCGGGGCGGGGCAGCCGGCGAGGTGTCCTTGCCCACGAAGGATTTCCAGAAGCCAAGGAATGCGCCAGGGACCGCATCCTCGAGAGCCGCGGCATCGCACGCCCTGGCGGGGTCGTCCCACTTCTCCTCGTCCTCATCATACCCCCCCTCGGCGTCGTAGCAGCAGCCGAACTCTTCCTCGGAGTCTGCACGGGGACAGCAGCGCGGCAGGTGCTCACCAGCTCCCCGCCGGGCCCTGGCCACGCCTGAGAGGAGCCCTGGGGCCGGCGCGCAGCTCTCCACACCCCCCTCGCTCCATTCTCGACTGCACCCCTCCTCCCAAGGAACGAGCCAGAGACCCCGACCCCAAGGCCTCCCTCCCGGGGACTGCAGCGCTCCTCGGGGCTACACGGCTCCTAAAGCGCTCCCCCGGGGGCAGGGGCAGCAGCCCCCAGGCGTCCCTGCCACCCCGCACTGCTGCCCCACCAGAGGTGGCAGGTGGCTCCCGTGTACTCTTCACTTAAAAAAAGGACTGATCTAAATTTTAAATACGGGGGGGGGGGGGGGGGGGACACGGTTGCAGTTAACTGGGACCATCAAGCAATAAGCGATCACAGCCAGCTGGCTGCTAACACCCCTCGGCCCTACGGCCGCCAGTCTGTCGCGGGAGGGCCCAGAGCCTGGGGGGGCTTGTTCACACAGAGCCCCAAGGGATGGGTCAGGCTCTCAATCTGGGCAGGGAACTGAGGACGGAGCCAGGTCAGCAGGCCGCAGGGCGGAGCGGAGCTCTGGACACAGCGAGGCCTCAGCTCCCAGCCTCCAGCCCGTGCAGGAACGTCTCCCAGTGCTGGGCTCAGCCGCGCCCCATCAGCGGGGGCGGATCTCCCTCCCCGCCGCGCTTCAGCAGGGACAGGATGATCTGCTGACAGGCTCCCACCTCGGCTCCTCTGCCTCCCGCTTGGGGCCACGACTGGGTACAGCACCAAGCCCCACGGAGCGCCCCACCGCGATACCGCCACGGCACAATGGGCTAGCTGTGCTTGAAGCTGCTCCCTACCCAGCCTGAGTGCAGGCGCAGCAACGGCCCCCCGAGACCACGCTCCCAGCATGCACTGCTGCCTCTGAAAAGCACACTGGGATCCGTAGTCTCCCGGGGCCTTGTGTGCTTGAGAAGCAGCAGCTACAATTGGCCCCCTTGGGGCAGGCTCCTCAGAGGCTCTGAACTGCCCTGCACTCCAAGGGGTGGGAAGCTGCCTTGGTTGGGGAGAGCTGCCCGGCCCCTGACCGCAGGCTTCCCAATCGCTGTGCCAAGCAAGCCCAGGCCTTGTGGAAGCAAGAGGATGAGCCAGGAGGTGGAGCCCGCCCCCAGCAGAGGCGCAGCAGGCCCCCGCCCTGGCATGGCACCGCCTCATAGCAGCACCACAGGCAGGCGGACGGGCCAGGAGGGGCTGGAATCGCTCGGCCTGAGGAGACAGGCTGTGCGTCGGGGGGGGGGGGGTCTGCTCTGTAACCGGGTGTCTCTCCCTGGCTGGGCTGTGCGATTCCCACCGACTCCCCCACGCGTGTATGGCCCAGCCTGGGCAGGTAACAAGGCTCTTCCCAGAGGCAGAGACAAAGGAAGGGAGGGGGAGACGGCACCTGGCTGGGGGCAGGGCCTGGGAGCTGGGCAGTCGAGTGTGGGGGAGCATGGAGGAAGCAGACTACAAACCAGTCCAGGGGGTGCAGGGGCCTGTGAACACCCCCCCAGGGCACTAGGGCTGTCGGCCTGGCCTATGCCCACATGGAGCCTACGCTGGGCTGGACCTTGGAGAAGCAATAAACCCATTTCCACTCTACTGGCTGGCGGAGTCGCATCTGGGGGGTCGGGGGCTCCCCGATGTGCCGTCACACAGGCCCACCCTGGAAAGCCCCTGCCCCCTTCCCCACTGCCTCACACCTGTGAGCCCCCCGGCTTTGTGCTTCATGGCACTGGGGGAAGTGCTGTACAGACTCTTCAGCATCAGCTTCTCCATGGGGTTGTTGAGATCCTATGGGAGGAAACCACAGTTAGTGATTGGGAATCCCCACCAGCCCCTGCTGGGGTCCCTCCGCCAGCGCCTCCCTGGGCTCACTGCCACGGCACCCCCGTTACAAAGCACCCCCCGAGCCCCCTGCCACAGGACCCCCATTACAGCCCCTGCTGGGGTCCCTCCGCCAGCGCCTCCCTGGGCTCACTGCCACGGCACCCCCGTTACAAAGCAGCCCCCGAGCCCCCTACCACAGGACCCCCATTACAGCCCCTGCTGGGGTCCTCAGCTAGCGCCTCCCTGGGCTCACTGCCACGGCACCCCCGTTACAAAGCACCCCCCGAGCCCCCTGCCACAGGACCCCCATTACAGCCCCTGCTGGGGTCCCTCCGCCAGCGCCTCCCTGGGCTCACTGCCACGGCACCCCCGTTACAAAGCACCCCCCGAGCCCCCTGCCACAGGACCCCCATTACAGCCCCTGCTGGGGTCCCTCCGCCAGCGCCTCCCTGGGCTCACTGCCACGGCACCCCCGTTACAAAGCAGCCCCCGAGCCCCCTGCCACAGGACCCCCATTACAGCCCCTGCTGGGGTCCCTCCGCCAGCGCCTCCCTGGGCTCACTGCCACGGCACCCCCCGAGCCCACTGCCACAGGACCCCCATTACAGACCCTGCTGGGGTCCCTCCGCCAGCGCCTCCCTGGGCTCACTGCCACGGCACCCCCGTTACAAAGCACCCCCCGAGCCCCCTGCCACAGGACCCCCATTACAGCCCCTGCTGGGGTCCCTCCGCCAGCGCCTCCCTGGGCTCACTGCCACGGCACCCCCGTTACAAAGCACCCCCCGAGCCCCCGCCACAGGACCCCCATTACAGCCCCTGCTGGGGTCCTGAGCCAGCGCCTCCCTGGGCTCACTGCCACGGCACCCCCGTTACAAAGCACCCCCCGAGCCCGCTGCCACAGGACCCCCATTACAGCCCCTGCTGGGGTCCTCCACCAGCGCCTCCCTGGGCTCACTGCCACGGCACCCCCGTTACAAAGCACCCCCCGAGCCCGCTGCCACAGGACCCCCATTACAGCCCCTGCTGGGGTCCTCCACCAGCGCCTCCCTGGGCTCACTGCCACGGCACCCCCGTTACAAAGCAGCCCCCGAGCCCCCTACCACAGGACCCCCATTACAGCCCCTGCTGGGGTCCCTCAGCCAGCGCCTCCCTGGGCTCACTGCCACGGCACCCCCGTTACAAAGCACCCCCCGAGCCCCCGCCACAGGACCCCCATTACAGCCCCTGCTGGGGTCCTCCACCAGCGCCTCCCTGGGCTCACTGCCACGGCACCCCCGTTACAAAGCACCCCCCGAGCCCCCTGCCACAGGACCCCCACTACAGCCCCTGCTGGGGTCCTGAGCCAGCGCCTCTCCTGGCCCTTCTCCTCTTACAGCAGCCCCCTAATGTCCTCCAAGCTCACCACCATGGTGGTTCAAGACTATCCCAGCAGCAGCCCCTGTGGCTGGCCTGGGGCCTGCCCAGCTGCTGTGTGACCTCTGTAGCCCTGCCCACGGCCCCTGGGGGGAAGCCACGAGCCCCCTTGAAGGCGGAGGGACAGCAGACACGTACCTCGCCCTTGTGGTGCTCCGCGTTGGGGCCGCAGCCGGTGAGCAGGCCGCGGGGGAAGTGGCCTGGCTGGCAGGACCCTGTAAGACAGCAGCTGAGCAAGCCACCGGGGAGCACAGGGCCGGGCAGAGCCACCAGGGGCTACCAGCTGAGGCAGGACCCAGCCACCCCTGGGGCCAGGGCCCACGTCTCCGCAGGGGGCAGCCACACGTACCCGCTCGGGGGAGAGCGCCTAGTGCCCCGGGGCGACCGCACTGCCCCCCCGCCAGCGCACAGCCCCCCGGGCCCCCCACTTCCGCGCCGGCCCCATAGACCCCTCGTGAGCCCCCCCCGCCAGCGCACAGCCCCCCGGGCCCCCACTTCCGCGCCCCACGCAGGCCCCATAGCCCCCCCGTGAGCCCCCCCGCCAGCGCAGAGCCCCCCGGGCCCCCCACTTCCGCGCCCCGCGCAGGCCCCATAGCCCCCCCGTGAGCCCCCCCCCAGCGCACAGCCCCCCGGGCCCCCACTTCCGCGCCCCGCGCAGGCCCCATAGCCCCCCCGTGAGCCCCCCCCCCAGCGCACAGCCCCCCGGACCCACCACTTCCGCGCCCCGCGCAGGCCCCATAGCCCCCCCGTGAGCCCCCCCCCAGCGCACAGCCCCCCGGGCCCCCCACTTCCGCGCCGGCCCCATAGCCCCCCCGTGAGCCCCCCCGCCAGCGCACAGCCCCCCCGACCCCCCACTTCTGCGCCCCGCGCAGGCCCCATAGCCCCCCCGTGAGCCCCCCACCAGCGCACAGCCCCCCGGGCCCCCACTTCCGCGCCCCGCGCAGGCCCCATAGCCCCCCCGTGAGCCCCCCCGCCAGCGCACAGCCCCCCGGGCCCCCCACTTCCGCGCCCCGCGCAGGCCCCATAGCCCCCCCGTGAGCCCCCCCGCCAGCGCACAGCCCCCCGGGCCCCCACTTCCGCGCCCCGCGCAGGCCCCATAGCCCCCCCGTGAGCCCCCCCGCCAGCGCACAGCCCCCCGGGCCCCCCACTTCCGCGCCCCGCGCAGGCCCCATAGCCCCCCCGTGAGCCCCCCCGCCAGCGCACAGCCCCCCGGGCCCCCACTTCCGCGCCCCACGCAGGCCCCAAAGCCCCCCCGTGAGCCCCCCACCAGCGCACAGCCCCCCGGGCCCCCCACTTCCGCGCCCCGCGCAGGCCCCATAGCCCCCCCGTGAGCCCCCCCGCCAGCGCACAGCCCCCCCGACCCCCCACTTCTGCGCCCCGCGCAGGCCCCATAGCCCCCCCGTGAGCCCCCCACCAGCGCACAGCCCCCCGGGCCCCCACTTCCGCGCCCCGCGCAGGCCCCATAGCCCCCCCGTGAGCCCCCCCGCCAGCGCACAGCCCCCCGGGCCCCCCACTTCCGCGCCCCGCGCAGGCCCCATAGCCCCCCCGTGAGCCCCCCCGCCAGCGCACAGCCCCCCGGGCCCCCACTTCCGCGCCCCGCGCAGGCCCCATAGCCCCCCCGTGAGCCCCCCCGCCAGCGCACAGCCCCCCGGGCCCCCCACTTCCGCGCCCCGCGCAGGCCCCATAGCCCCCCCGTGAGCCCCCCCGCCAGCGCACAGCCCCCCGGGCCCCCCACTTCCGCGCCCCGCGCAGGCCCCATAGCCCCCCCGTGAGCCCCCCCCCCAGCGCACAGCCCCCCCGACCCCCCACTTCCGCGCCCCGCGCCGGCCCCATAGCCCCCCCGTGAGCCCCCCCGCCAGCGCACAGCCCCCCGGGCCCCCCACTTCCGCGCCCCGCGCCGGCCCCATAGCCCCCCCGTGAACCCCCCCCCAGCGCACAGCCCCCCGGGCCCCCACTTCCGCGCCCCGCGCAGGCCCCATAGCCCCCCCGTGAGCCCCCCCCCAGCGCACAGCCCCCCCGACCCCCCACTTCCGCGCCCCGCGCAGGCCCCATAGCCCCCCCGTGAGCCCCCCACCAGCGCACAGCCCCCCCGACCCCCCACTTCCGCGCCCCGCGCAGGCCCCATAGCCCCCCCGTGAGCCCCCCACCAGCGCACAGCCCCCCCGACCCCCCACTTCCGCGCCCCGCGCAGGCCCCATAGCCCCCCCGTGAGCCCCCCCGCCAGCGCACAGCCCCCCGGGCCCCCCACTTCCGCGCCCCGCGCAGGCCCCATAGCCCCCCCGTGAGCCCCCCGCCAGCGCACAGCCCCCCCGGACCCTCCACTTCCGCGCCGGCCCCATAGCCCCCCCGTGAGCCCCCCACCAGCGCACAGCCCCCCCGACCCCCCACTTCCGCGCCGGCCCCATAGCCCCCCCGTGAGCCCCCCCGCCAGCGCACAGCCCCCCGGGCCCCCCACTTCCGCCTCACTCACCCCGGCCCGGCCCTACGGGGGCTCCCGCCTCCCCGAACTCCGCGTTCGGCATCCAGCTGCGGAGGGGCGGCCTCCCAACCAGACCGGAAACACCGCCCCCGGCCCGCCCACAATCCTCTGCGCCACAACGAGACCGGAAACAGTCCCAGGGATCTGCCCTGTCGCCCGTTTCTGCCATCTTTGTTATGGGCGTGGGCCCTGGGCCGCCATGTTTATCGTGGGCAGGGAGGCCCTGGGCCCGCCATGTTTGTCGTGGGCAGGGAGGCCCTGGGCCCGCCATGTTTGTCATGGGCAGGGAGGCCCTGGGCCCGCCATGTTTATCGTGGGCAGGGAGGCCCTGGGCCGCCATGTTTATCATGGGCAGGGAGGCCCTGGGCCCGCCATGTTTATCGTGGGCAGGGAGGCCCTGGGCCGCCATGTTTATCGTGGGCAGGGAGGCCCTGGGCCCGCCATGATTATCGTGGGCAGGGAGGCCCTGGGCCCGCCATGTTTGTCGTGGGCAGGGAGGCCCTGGGCCCGCCATGTTTATCGTGGGCAGGGAGGCCCTGGGCCCGCCATGTTTGTCGTGGGCAGGGAGGCCCTGGGCCCGCCATGTTTATCGTGGGCAGGGAGGCCCTGGGCCCGCCATGTTTGTCGTGGGCAGGGAGGCCCTGGGCCCGCCATGTTTGTCGTGGGCAGGGAGGCCCTGGGCCCGCCATGTTTGTCGTGGGCAGGGAGGCCCTGGGCCCGCCATGTTTGTCGTGGGCAGGGAGGCCCTGGGCCCGCCATGTTTGTCGTGGGCAGGGAGGCCCTGGGCCCGCCATGTTTGTCGTGGGCAGGGAGGCCCTGGGCCCGCCATGTTTGTCGTGGGCAGAGCTCTGGGGCTGTTTGCTGGGGGCAGGGAGCACTGGGTCCAAGTCTCCGCCAGGCCAGGCCCAGCGTCCTGCTCGCCCGCGAGGGGGCCGGTGTCCAGGATTTGAGCCCTCTGTCCGGGATAGAGCCGCCCCGCCCCCACCTCAGCTTCCCAGGCACCGCCCCCAGTGACCCACCTCCCAGAGCCCCGCCCCCACCTCAGCTTCCCAGTGCCCCGCCCCCAGTGACCCACCTCCCAGTGCCCCGCCCCCACCTCAGCTTCCCAGGCACCGCCCCCAGTGACCCACCTCCCAGAGCCCCGCCCCCACCTCAGCTTCCCAGTGCCCCGCCCCCAGTGACCCACCTCCCAGTGCCCCGCCCCCACCTCAGCTTCCCAGTGCCCCGCCCCCAGTGACCCACCTCCCAGTGCCCCGCCCCCACCTCAGCTTCCCAGGCACCACCCCCAGTGACCCACCTCCCAGTGCCCCGCCCCCACCTCAGCTTCCCAGGCACAGCCCCCAGTGACCCACCTCCCAGTGCCCCGCCCCCACCTCAGCTTCCCAGTGCCCCGCCCCCAGTGACCCACCTCCCAGTGCCCCGCCCCCACCTCAGCTTCCCAGTGCCCCGCCCGCAGTGACCCACCTCCCAGTGCCCCGCCCCCACCTCAGGTTCCCAGTGACCCCGCCCCCAGTGACCCACCTCCCAGTGCCCCGCCCCCACCTCAGCTTCCCAGTGACCCGCCCCCAGTGTCCCAACTCCCAGTGCCCCGCCCCCACCTCAGCTTCCCAGTGACCCTGCCCCCAGTGACCCACCTCCCAGTGCCCCGCCCCCAGTGACCCACCTCCCAGTGCCCCGCCCCCACCTCAGCTTCCCAGTGCCCCGCCCGCAGTGACCCACCTCCCAGTGCCCCGCCCCCACCTCAGCTTCCCAGTGACCCTGCCCCCAGTGACCCACTTCCCAGTGCCCCGCCCCCACCTCAGCTTCCCAGTGCTCCGCCCCCAGTGACCCACTTCCCAGTGCCCCGCCCGCCACCTCAGCTTCCCAGTGCCCCGCCCCCCACCTCAGCTTCCCAGTGACCCCGCCCCCAGTGACCCACCTCCCAGTGCCCCGCCCCCACCTCAGCTTCCCAGTGACCCTGCCCCCAGTGACCCACCTCCCAGTGCCCCGCCCCCACCTCAGCTTCCCAGTGCCCCGCCCCCAGTGCCCCACCTCCCAGTGCCCCGCCCCCACCTCAGCTTCCCAGTGACCCTGCCCCATAGTGATCCCAGCCCCAGTGACCCACCTCCCAGTGACTCTGCCCCCCGTGGCCTCAGCTTCCCAGTGACCCTGCCCCCCACCCCAGCTTCCCAGCCCTGCGGCAGCCCGATCCACCTCCCACAAATGTTTGGGGACCACTGGTGAGGGACACAAAGCATGGGATGCACCTGCTGCCTAATGGCCCTTGCTAGGTGCCTCCTCCTTGAATGCACCTAGCTCTCTGGTGAACCCGCTATGGTCTTGGCCTTCACAGCCTCCCCCAGCAAGGAGCTCCCTGGGCTCCCTGTGCTGGGGGAAGAAATACTCTGGTTTGTTTATTTTAACCCTGCTGCCTATGAACGTCTTTGGGTGACCCCTAGTTCCTGTGCTATGGGCAGGAGTAAACAGCGCTCATTTGCTTTGCCCACCCAGGCACGATCTGACAGATCTCTGGCATGTCCCCTCGCTGACCCGGCCCCTCCTTTCCAGCCCCCCTCGCAGGGAAGCTGTACGTGCTGCTGCCCTTCTCTTTACTGTCTCCAATTCTAACCATTTCTTTCTTCACGCGCCCTTCGCGGTGTGCGGGAGCCCAGAGCACAGGGGAGGGCAGGCCCAGTGCTTGCAGGGCACCCTACGGTCACACCCGGGGTGGGCAATGGAGGACGAGTCCATGGGTGTGGACAGGAAGTGACCCCGGCACCCAGGCCCCGTTCCAGGCCCCGCCACAGAGGGTGCGATGAGCCCTGAGCAGACCGGGGCCTGCCCCTGTGAGGCTGTCTGGATTAGGAGCTGATTAGAGCCCTTATTAAGCTCATTTCCCTGCAGCTTTAGCAGTGGGCAGCTTCCTGGGGCCACGGCTGAGCAGCCATGGACATGGAGAGCAGCACGGAAAGGAGCCGCAGGAAGGCCTGTCTTGAGGTGAGGCCTGGGGGAGCCCTGCATCCTCTTTTGGGGTGCCAATGGGCGTTGTGGGGAGAGGGGACAGAGGCCAGTGTCTGGGGATGGGAAGGAAGGTGGAGCTTACCCCACATCACCCCGACACATGGAGCCCCACCCTGCTCCAGAGAGCTCTCCCCCCGGGGGGCTGGGTCTCTCTCCCCCCTCAGGCCAGGCAAGGGGGTGAGTGTCTGTGACACAGCCCAGCCCTCTGAGGGGCTGAGTCCCAGGCACTGACCTGGTCAGGGTCCCAAGAGTCTTCCCTCAGCAACAGACACATCCATGGAGCTTGATTTGCCATCTGAGAACCGCAGCCTGGGCCACAGCGAGAGCAGATCCCCAGCATCCTGCCCCCTCATCTGCTCAGCACCCCCTGGAATCCTCCCCCAGCCCAGCAAAAGGAGACAAAGTCACCGCTCCCCGTTCCCAGGCAGAATGCCAGCCACCCGCTGGAGCCGGGTCCTGGGACTCTAGTGCACACCAATGGGCCTGGCCTGTGACAGACCCCTGCCTCAGTTTCCTTCCAAAGCCCAGTGCTGCTGCCCTGGGACCGGAGGCCAGTGAGTTCCCCAGGACTGGCTGGTCTGTAAAGAGCTTTGAGAAGTGGCACCATGGGCACGTGGCCGGGGTCGGGTTCTCGGGGAGCTGGGCACCACAGGGAAGCCAGCGATCAGAGCAGCACAGTGCACTGGCCCCAGGGGCACAACCCCATGAGCAAAGCTGCATGAGTCCTGGCCCCCCGCCTGTGTGCACTGCACCCCCTAGGAGCCATCAGACGGGATATCTCCCCAGGAACAGCTGGAAAGCCAGGAGCAGCACCCTGCCCCAGGGCCAGCATTCCTGCATCTCGCCACAGCCAGGACCAGCTACGGGAACCAGCTCCCCCCTCCAGCCCAGCAACGTCCACGGGGGCATGTGGGGAGGGGGAGCTCCAGGGGCCAGGGAGGAGACAGGTAACAGAGAAAGCCCAGGGCTGAGCGACTGACGCCCGAACCGTGCTGCCCTCCTGCCCCAGCCCTGCTGGACACTCCACTCTCAGGCTCCCTAACTCCGAGCCCCCAGCCCGTGCCAGGGAGAGCGCTGCCTGTCCGGGTGCCCTTCTTTCTTCCCCACCCCCTTCTCCCTCCTGCAGCCCCCCCCTTCTCCCTTCTTCCTCCCCTTTGTCCTCTTCCCATCGCTGCACCTCCCCGCCACCCCTCTCCACCCCCTTCTCTCTCCTGCAGCCCCCCCTTCTCCCTTCTTCCTCCCCTTTGTCCTCTTCCCATTGCTGCACCCCCCCACCACCCCTCTCCACCCTCTTCTCCCTCCTGCAGCCCCCCCTTCTCCCTTCTTCCTCCCCTTTGTCCTCTTCCCATTGCTGCACCCCCCCACCACCCCTCTCCACCCTCTTCTCCCTCCTGCAGCCCCCCCTTCTCCCTTCTTCCTTCCCTTTGTCCTCTTCCCATTGCTGCACCCCCCCGCCCGCCACACCTCTCCACCCCTTCTCCCTCCTGCAGCCCCCCCTTCTCCCTTCTTCCTCCCCTTTGTCCTCTTCCCATCGCTGCACCCCCCGCCACCCCTCTCCACCCTCTTCTCCCTCCTGCAGCCCCCCCCTCTCCCTTCTTCCTCCCCTTTGTCCTCTTCCCATCGCTGCACCTCCCCGCCACCCCTCTCCACCCCTTCTCCCTCCTGCAGCCCCCCCTTCTCCCTTCTTCCTCCCCTTTGTCCTCTTCCCATTGCTGCACCCCCCCGCCACCCCTCTCCACCCTCTTCTCCCTCCTGCAGCCCCCCCTTCTCCCTTCTTCCTCCCCTTTGTCCTCTTCCCATCGCTGCACCTCCCCGCCACCCCTCTCCACCCCCTTCTCCCTCCTGCAGCCCCCCCCTTCTCCCTTCTTCCTCCCCTTTGTCCTCTTCCCATTGCTGCACCCCCCCACCACCCCTCTCCACCCTCTTCTCCCTCCTGCAGCCCCCCCTTCTCCCTTCTTCCTCCCCTTTGTCCTCTTCCCATCGCTGCACCCCCCCGCCACCCCTCTCCACCCTCTTCTCCCTCCTGCAGCCCCCCCTTCTCCCTTCTTCCTCCCCTTTGTCCTCTTCCCATTGCTGCACCCCCCCCACCCCTCTCCACCCCCTTCTCCCTCCTGCAGCCCCCCCTTCTCCCTTCTTCCTCCCCTTTGTCCTCTTCCCATCGCTGCACCCCCCCGCCCGCCACACCTCTCCACCCCCTTCTCCCTCCTGCAGCCCCCCCTTCTCCCTTCTTCCTCCCCTTTGTCCTCTTCCCATTGCTGCACCCCCCCACCACCCCTCTCCACCCTCTTCTCCCTCCTGCAGCCCCCCCTTCTCCCTTCTTCCTCCCCTTTGTCCTCTTCCCATTGCTGCACCCCCCCACCACCCCTCTCCACCCTCTTCTCCCTCCTGCAGCCCCCCCCTTCTCCCTTCTTCCTCCCCTTTGTCCTCTTCCCATCGCTGCACCCCCCCGCCACCCCTCTCCACCCTCTTCTCCCTCCTGCAGCCCCCCCTCTCCCTTCTTCCTTCCCTTTGTCCTCTTCCCATTGCTGCACCCCCCCGCCACCCCTCTCCACCCTCTTCTCCCTCCTGCAGCCCCCCCTTCTCCCTTCTTCCTCCCCTTTGTCCTCTTCCCATTGCTGCACCCCCCCGCCACCCCTCTCCACCCTCTTCTCCCTCCTGCAGCCCCCCCCTTCTCCCTTCTTCCTTCCCTTTGTCCTCTTCCCATTGCTGCACCCCCCCGCCACCCCTCTCCACCCTCTTCTCCCTCCTGCAGCCCCCCCTCTCCCTTCTTCCTTCCCTTTGTCCTCTTCCCATTGCTGCACCCCCCCGCCACCCCTCTCCACCCTCTTCTCCCTCCTGCAGCCCCCCCCTCTCCCTTCTTCCTTCCCTTTGTCCTCTTCCCATTGCTGCACCCCCCCGCCACCCCTCTCCACCCTCTTCTCCCTCCTGCAGCCCCCCCCTCTCCCTTCTTCCTTCCCTTTGTCCTCTTCCCATTGCTGCACCCCCCCGCTACCCCTCTCCACCCTCTTCTCCCTCCTGCAGCCCCCCCCTCTCCCTTCTTCCTCCCCTTTGTCCTCTTCCCATTGCTGCACCCCCCCGCCCGCCACACCTCTCCACCCCCTTCTCCCTCCTGCAGCCCCCCCTTCTCCCTTCTTCCTCCCCTTTGTCCTCTTCCCATTGCTGCACCCCCCCCACCCCTCTCCACCCTCTTCTCCCTCCTGCAGCCCCCCCCTTCTCCCTTCTTCCTCCCCTTTGTCCTCTTCCCATCGCTGCACCCCCCCGCCACCCCTCTCCACCCTCTTCTCCCTGCTGCCGCCCTCTGGCCTCCTACTGCAGGGCTGGCACCTCTGCCGACCAGCCCAGGCGGAGGCACACCCAGCCACGCGGGCGCGGAGGGTGCAGTGTCCTGGCACAGACAGGCAAGGGCAGGCCCGGGGCTGGCTGGCGTGTGCTAGCGACGGAGCTGTGGGTGGCAGGGAGGGAAGGCAGAGGAGGGGCAGAGGGATGGGGGCATCGAAGCAGGGAGCCTGGGAACTGGTTTCCACAGCTGGGCAGGCGGGGCCAGGAGTCAGTCAACCCCTCTCCCCCTCCCACTGCCCCTTCCCCATCCTCACAGCCAGGCCCACCCCAAGCAACCTCAGCTACAGTGCCACCTCCTGACCTCCCTCGCAAAGCCCAGCCCTTCCTCGCCCCCCCGCTGCTCCCGGGCTGGGGGTGGGAAGAAGCTGGGTGCAGGAGACGAGTGATCCCAACACATGCACCTGCGCCCCAACAAGCGCCCCGATGCCCCTCCATCCTGCACGCACGTGCACCACCCATGTCCACACGGCCCAATGCACACGTGCACCACGTGCTTACGTGAGACCAGCCAGCCGGCCCGGCCCAGCCCAGCCCAGCCCAGCCCAGCCCAGCCCAGCCCAGCCCGCCGGCCCGGCCCAGCCCAGCCCAGCCCAGCCCAGCCCAGCCCAGCCGGCCCAGCCCAGCCCAGCCCAGCCAGCAGCCAGCCAGCCCAGTTCAGTTCGGCCCGGCCCGGCCCGGCCCGGGCCCGGCCCGGCCAGCCCAGCCCAGCCCAGCCCAGCCCAGCAGCCAGTCCAGTCCAGTCAGTTCGGCCCGGCCCGGCCCGGCCCGGCCCAGCCCAGCCCAGCCCAGCCAGTCCAGCCCAGCCCAGCCCAGCCAGCCGGCCCAGCCCAGCCCAGCCCAGCCAGTCCGGCCCGGCCCGGCCCGGCCCAGCCCAGCCCAGCCCAGCCCAGCCAGTCCGGCCCGGCCCGGCCCAGCCCAGCCCAGCTCAGCCAGTCCGGCCCGGCCCGGCCCGGCCCAGCCCAGCCCAGCCCAGCCCAGCCCAGCCCAGCCAGCCAGTCCAGTTCAGCCCGCCCAGCTTTTCACCGTGGGCTGGGCTGTTCTGGGAAGGCCTGATGGGTCTCTGTCCCAAAGAGCATGCAATGGGGCAGGGAGCAGCAGGCCCAGGCACAGCTTCTGCCCAGCAGCTTCTGCAGGGGACACGGGAATCTCTACAGGGTGCTGCAGAGGCTTCTGCATGGGAGAGGTTGGGGTTTGGCCAGAGGCGTGGCAGGAGCTCCTTGGGGGGCATCATGGGACTCTGTGGGTGGACATGGCAGGGGTCAGCTGGGGATGCTGCAGGGGACGCTGTCGGGGCATCTGGAGAGGCAGCTGGGGGTACAGTTGGGTCTCTGCAGATCGCTCTATGGAGGTGACACAAGGGACTCAGGCGATGACATGGGGGCTCTGGGAGTTCTGGGGTGACACAGGAGGCTCTGGGGGGCTCTTGGGGTGACAGGGCACTCTGGAGGTTCTGACAGTGACTCAGGTGGTATCAGAGGGCAACTCTGGGGATGACAAAGGGGCTCGGGAGGTTTGGAGGTGACATGGGGGCTCTGGGAGGGACTCGGGGTGACACAGGGGGTTCTGAGGTGACACAGGGGGGCTCAGAGGTTCTAGGGTGATACAGAGGGCTCGGGGTGACTCAGGGGCTCTGAGGGTGAAACAGGAGGCTCAGAAGTTCTTGGGGCGACAGATGGCTCAGGGGGTGACATGGGGGACTCAGAGATTCTAGAGGTGACACAGGAGGCTCAGGGTGACACAGGGGGCTCAGGGATTCTAGGGGTGACACAGGGTCTCGGGGTGACTCGGGGGCTCTGAGGGTGACACAGGGGGCTCAGGGTGATACGGAGGCTCTGGGAGGGGCTGAGGCCGGTGACACGGGGGGCTCAGGGGTTCTAAGGAGGACACAGAGGGCTCAGGGTGCACGGGGGCTCAGAAGTTCTAGGGGTGACACGGGGGCTCAGATGTTCTGGGGGTGGCATGGGGGGCTCAGTTCTACGGGTGACACAGGGGGCTTAGGTGACACGGAGGCTCTGGGAGGGGCTCAGGCGGGTGACACAGGGGCTCAGAGGTTCTAGGGTGACACAGGGGGCTCAGGGTGACACGGAGGCTCTGGGAGGGGCTCAGGCGGGTGACACGGGGGCTCAGAGGTTCCAGGGTGACACAGGGGGCTCAGGGTGACACGGAGGCTCTGGGAGGGGCTCAGGCCGGTGACACGGGGGGCTCAGGGGTTCTAAGGAGGACACAGGGGGCTCAGGGTGGCACGGGGGCTCAGATGTTCTGGGGTGACACGGGAGCTCTGGGGGTGGCATGGGGGGCTCAGTTCTACGGGTGACACAGGGGGCTTAGGGTGACACGGAGGCTCTGGGAGGGGCTCAGGCCGGTGACACGGGGGCTCAGAGGTTCTAGGGGTGACACAGGGGAGCTCTGGGGGTGGCACAGGGGGCTCAGTTCTATGGGTGACACAGGGGGCTCAGGGTGACACGGAGGCTCTGGGAGGGGCTCAGGCGGGTGACACGAGGGCTCAGAGTTCTAGGGGTAACACAGGGGGCTCAGGGTGACACAGGGGCTCAGGGTGACACGGAGGCTCTGGGAGGGGCTCAGGCGGGTGACACAGGGGCTCAGAGGTTCTAGGGGTGACACAGGGGGCTCAGGGTGACACGGAGGCTCTGGGAGGGGCTCAGGCGGGTGACACGGGGGCTCAGGGGTTCTAGGGGCGACACGGGGGGCTCAGGCGGGTGACATGGGGGCTCAGGGGTTCTAGGGTGACACAGGGGGCTCAGGCGGGTGACACGGGGGCTCAGAGGTTCTAGGGGGTGACACAGGGGGCTCAGGCGGGTGACACGGGGGCTCAGGGGTTCTAGGGGTGACATGGGGGGCTCAGGGGTTCTAGGGGCGACACAGGGGGCTCAGGCGGGTGACACGGGGGCTCAGAGGTTCTAGGGGTGACATGGGGGCTCAGAGGTTCTAGGGGTGACACAGGGGGCTCAGGCGGGTGACACGGGGGCTCAGAGGTTCTAGGGGTGACATGGGGGGCTCAGAGGTTCTAGGGGTGACATGGGGGCTCAGGCGGTGTGACATGGGGGCTCAGGGCTCTAGGGGTGACATGGGGGGCTCAGAGGTTCTAGGGGTGACACAGGGGGCTCAGAGCGGGTGACATGGGGGCTCAGAGGTTCTAGGGGTGACAGAGGGGGCTCAGGCGGGTGACACGGGGGCTCAGAGGTTCTAGGGGTGACATGGGGGGCTCAGGGGTTCTAGGGGTGACATGGGGGGCTCAGGCGGGTGACACGGGGGCTCAGGGGTTCTAGGGGTGACACAGGGGCTCAGGGGTTTCTAGGGGTGACATGGGGGGCTCAGGGGTTTCTAGGGAGGACACGGGCGAGTTCTGGGGGTGGCACGGGGGGGGGGCTCAGCCGGGTGCGAGCAGGGACCAGCTGGCTGCCGAGTTCGGAGCCATTTCGCATAGCCCCGCCCCCTCTACGAACACCGGGAACTCCTTAACACGTCACTGCGTGGGCGGGGCAGGGCTCAGGCGGGCGCTCCTCACGTGGCAGTGCCTCGCCCGCTGATTGGCTCCCGGGGGCACTTCGGCAAACGGCGGCCGGTGGGTGTCTGGCGCTGGTTGTCATGGCTACCGAGGTTCCCATGGGGCGGGGCCTGCTCCGAGCGGGCGGGGGAGTGATCCCGCCCCATGCGCAGCCCGCGGAACAGGGGGGCCCGGCAGCCCCAGGTACCGACCCCCCGCCCGGGCCCCGGCCCCCCCCCCCGCCCCGTAACCCCCCCCCCCCCGCCGGGCCACGTGCCCGCCTCCCCTCCCCCGCCCCGTAACCCCCCCCCCGCCCGGGCCCCGGCCCCTCCCCCCGCCCCCGTAACCCCCCCCCCCCGCCCGGGCCCCGGCCCCTCCCCTCCCCCCGCCCGTAACCCCCCGCCCGGGCCCCGGCCCCTCCCCCCGCCCCGTAAACCCCCCCCCCCCGCCCGGGCCCCGGCCCCTCCCCTCCCCCCGCCCGTAACCCCCCCGCCCGGGCCCCGGCCCCTCCCCCCGCCCCGCAACCCCCCCCGCCCGGGCCCCGCAACCTCCCTCCCCCTCCCGGGTTCCGCCCCCCCCGGGTTCCGGCCCCCCCGCAGTGTCCGGGCGGGCCCTGAGAGCGGCGCGTGTCCCCGCAGGCGGCGGGCGGCGCCGGGCTGGAGAGCGTCCTGCTGCTGCTCATGTCGCGCGTGTGGGGCCGGGGCCCCCCCCCGGCAGCGCCCGGCCCGGGATCAGGTGAGGCCGCTCGCTCGGTCACCGCCCCCCCCGCGGCCCGAGAGTCACCGCCTCCCGCCCCCCCCCCCCCCCCGGCCCGAGAGTCACCGCCCCCCCCCGGCCCGAGAGTCACCGCCCCCCCCCCCCCGGCCCGGGGTCACCGCCCCCCCCCCCCCCGGCCCGGGAGTCACCGCCCCCCCCCCCAGCCCGGGATCAGGTGAGGCCGCTCGCTCGGTCACCGCCCCCCCCCCGGCCCGGGGTCACCGCCCCCCCCCCCCGGCCCGGGAGTCACCGTCCCCTCCAGCCGGCGGCCAGGCCAGCGCTGCTCCAGCTCCTGGGCGGGGCGGGGCGCTGCGGGAGGGCAGGGCTGAGGAGGGGGCAGTGCCGGGTGGCCGTGTGGTCCTTGTACCCCAGGCCACGGGGTGAACTAGGGAGCAGGAGCATGATGGGCTGCCGAGGGCACCTCCCCCCCCGCGCCCTTTCTCAGCCCAGCCTGGCCCTGCTTGCTGCTGGGGCGCTTAGGGGGTTCCCAGGGGCTGCAGCCTCCCGCTCCCCTCTCCAGGCTCCCTGAGCGGAGGCTTCGCCAAGTCCCTGCAGAAGGCAGAGGCCCTGCTGTGGAGCTGCGTGACCCCCAGCGTGCGGCGCCTCCTGCAGCAGCATGCGGATGCCAGTGCCTACGACAGCGACGAGGAGGACTCGCCCGGCGCCCTCGCCCGCCTGGCCCAGGTGGAGCACAGCTTCCTGGGGCTCGGACGCTGCCTCTGCGTGCAGGAGAACCCCCGCACGGAGACCTTCCGAGGCCACGTCAAGCCGGCGGCCAGCGACGCGGCCCAGGGCCCCTTCTCCTACCACCCCGTCTACCCCAGCGTGGCCAAGCACTGTGCCACCTTGCACGCCCTGCTGCAGCACCGCCACCGCCTCCGCCTCGCCCGCGAGTACAGCCGCCGCCTCAAGGGGGCCTCCGACTTCGTCCGCCACCTGCTGGCGCTCTTGGCGGGGCAGCAGCAGGTGCTGGAGGACTGGGGAGGGGACCCTGGGGGGAGCAGGCAGCTGAGGGGGCTCTGTGAGGAGCTGCGGACTCACAGCAGCCACTGGAGCGGGCTGCAGCGCAAGATGCGCAGTGACCCCTGGCTGCGGGCGCTGCTGCTGCAGCATCACGAGGCGGCGAGGCACATGCAGCAGGCACTGGGGCCTCCTGGCCCTGCACGCCGCCCGCCTGGTGGAGCGCTACGTGGAGGTGCTGCTGCGCAGCCTGGCGCGGGCCAGCCCCGCCACCGCCTCCCCTGCCCAGCTCTCTGACCTGTTCCAGGGCCTGGAGGTGTACAACCACGTGCTGAGCGAGCAGGCCCTGGAGCCCGGCACGGAGCCCGCTGCGCTGCTCCAGCACAGGAGGGCAGCAGGGGGCGGCGCTCAGGCCTATCCCGTGGGGCGGGTGCTGGGCGTGCTGGCGGCCGAGAGAGGCAGGCTGGCTGCTCACAGACTCCACCGGCTCCTGCAGCAGGCGCACGTGTGCTGGGATAAGGCCGGGGTGCCTTGGGCCTCGGACTGCAGTGGCAGCGAGACAGACGTGGGGTGCGCGGGGGCCCCCCCAGGCCTCCCCGAGGAGCTGCATGCGCTGTGCAGGGAGGACAAGCAGCTCCTGGACCTCGTGCTGGGCGTCCTGGTGGCCTCCAGCGACACCCTCTGGCACCATGTGCTCAAGAGGCCCAAGCAGGAGAAGCCCCCAGCAGAGGAGGGCCAGGAGCCCCCGGTGGGGCCAGCAGCCAGCCCAGGCCTGAGCTCGGCCTCTCTGCCCAGCTGGAAGTCCGTGCACTGGCGGGACGCGTCCTACTCGGAGGCTGCTGAGGCTCTGTATGCGCAGTACCGCCCGCTCTTCTGGGAGGCCGCCAGCGCCGCGCTGGCCCATGGCCTGGAGCTGCCCTCTGGAGGCCTGCCCCACGGCACGGGGTGGGCAGCAGTCAGACTGGCCCAAGAGCTGAGCCAGGCGCTGAGTCCAGGTGAGTGAGGGAGGCAGGGCAAGGGGCCTTCCCCTCTGGGGGCGCTGGCTCTGATCTGGGGGGGATGTGCTGTGGGGCCTTCCCCTCGGGGGGCGCTGGCTCTGATCTGGGGGGATGTGCTGTGGGGCCTTCCCCTCTGGGGGCGCTGGCTCTGATCTAGGGGATGTGCTGTGGGGCCTTCCCCTCGGGGGGCGCTGGCTCTGATCTGGGGGGATGTGCTGTGGGGCCTTCCCCTCGGGGGGCGCTGGCTCTGATCTGGGGGGATGTGCTGTGGGGCCTTCCCCTCTGGGGGCGCTGGCTCTGATCTGGGGGGATGTGCTGTTGGGGCCTTCCCCTCGGGGGGCGCTGGCTCTGATCTGGGGGGATGTGCTGTGGGGCCTTCCCCTCTGGGGGCGCTGGCTCTGATCTAGGGGGATGTGCTGTGGGGCCTCCCCTCGGGGGGCGCTGGCTCTGATCTGGGGGATGTGCTGTGGGGCCTTCCCCTCGGGGGGCGCTGGCTCTGATCTGGGGGGATGTGCTGTGGGGCCTTCCCCTCTGGGGCGCTGGCTCTGATCTGGGGGATGTGCTGTGGGGCCTTCCCCTCGGGGGGCGCTGGCTCTGATCTGGGGGGATGTG